>NW_027675600.1:362500-427630 GCF_965601325.2 Salmo salar | reverse complement strand
TAAGTATTTTAGTACTAACAAGCTGAAGTATATTAGTTTTATGTATTTTAGTACTAACAAACTGAAGTATATTAGTTTTATGTATTTTAGTACTAACAAGCTGAAGTATATTAGTTTTATGTATTTTAGTACTAACAAACTGAAGTATATTAGTTTTATGTATTTTAGTACTAACAAACTGAAGTATATTAGTTTTATGTATTTTAGGACTAACAAACTGAAGTATAGTATTTGTATGTATTTTAGGACTACTAAACCGAAGTATAGTTTTTGTATGTATTTTAGGACTACCAAACTGAAGTATATTAGTTTTATGTATTTTAGGACTACCAAACCGAAGTATAGTTTTTGTATGTATTTTAGGACTACCAAACTGAAGTATATTAGTTTCATGTGTACTTGTATTTTCGGACTAATGTTCAGCTGAAACTCACAGGGAAAGTTGTGTGTCTAAACAAGTGAAGACATTCGATATGTCCACCTGACTGAAGAACAAGCGGTCTGAAGCAGGACTCTGTTTGGATCAGTAACTGTAGCACAGGAGGTTGGTGGTACCTTTAATTTGGGAGGACAGGCTTGTGGTAATGGCTGGAGTGGAATAGGTGGAATGGTATCAAACACATGGTTTCCATTCCAGCCATTATGAGCCGTCCTCCACTCTGCAGCTGTTGTTCAGGACAAGCGGTCTGAAGCAGGACTCTGGTTGGATCAGTAACTGTAGCACAGGAGGTTGGTGGTACCTTTAATTTGGGAGGACAGGCTTGTGGTAATGGCTGGAGTGGAATAGGTGGAATGGTATCAAACACATGGTTTCCATTCCAGCCATTATGAGCCGTCCTCCACTCTGCAGCTGTTGTTCAGGACAAGCGGTCTGAAGCAGGACTCTGGTTGGATCAGTAAATGCAGCTGTATAGTTGGTGTTGCTCACTCTAGCCTGACATTTTATTTTTATCTAAAAAAATTAATTTCACCTTTATTTAACCAGGTATTTATGTATTATATATATAACCTTAACACTTTATTTAACCAGGTATTTATATATTATATATATAACCTTAACACTTTATTTAACCAGGTAGTCCAGTTGAGAACAAGTCCTTTATTTAACCAGGTAGGCTAGTTGAGAACAAGTTCTCATTTACAACTGCGACCTGGCCAAGATAAAGCAAAGCAGTTCGACAACATACAACAACACAGAGTCACACATGGAGTAAACAACAACACAGAGTTACACATGGAGTAAACAACAACACAGAGTTACACATGGAGTAAACAACAACACAGAGTTACACATGGAGTAAACAACAACACAGAGTTACACATGGAGTAAACAACAACACAGAGTTACACATGGAGTAAACAACAACACAGAGTTACACATGGAGTAAACAACAACACAGAGTTACACATGGAGTAAACAACAACACAGAGTTACACATGGAGTAAACAACAACACAGAGTTACACATGGAGTAAACAACAACACAGAGTTACACATGGAGTAAACAACAACACAGAGTTAGACATGGAGTAAAACAACAACACAGAGTTACACATGGAGTAAACAACAACACAGAGTTACACGTGGAGTAAACAACAACACAGAGTTACACATGGAGTAAACAACAACACAGAGTTACACATGGAGTAAACAACAACACAGAGTTACACATGGAGTAAACAACAACACAGAGTTACACATGAAGTAAACAACAACACAGAGTTACACATGGAGTAAACAACAACACAGAGTTACACATGGAGTAAACAACAACACAGAGTTACACATGGAGTAAACAACAACACAGAGTTACACATGGAGTAAACAACAACACAGAGTTACACATGGAGTAAACAACAACACAGAGTTACACATGGAGTAAACAACAACACAGAGTTACACATGGAATAAATAAATTCTTTGAATGCTGATTTTATCCAACATTTAATTTCTTGCTGTGTGTGTGTGTGTGTGTGTGTGTGTGTGTGTGTGTGTGTGTGTGTGTGTGTGCGTGCGTGCGTGCGTGCGTGCGTGCGTGCGTGTGTGTGTGTGTTTCGTGTTTTATTTCTTTGTTTGGATGGTGTTGACGGGGCATTGTGAATGAAGGTCTTATTCACATGGAAACATACAGTCAATAACTCAACATAAAAAAAAGTCTATGTACAGTGTGTGCAAATGAGGTAAGATAAGGGAGGTAAGGCAATAAATAGGCCATAGTGGTGAAATAATTACAATTTAGCAATTTAAACACTGGAGTGATAGATGTGCAGAAGATGAATGTACAAGTAGAGATACTTGGGGTGCAAAGGAGCTAAAATAAAATAAATAACAGTATGGGGATGAGGTAGTTGGATGGGCTGTTTTACAGATGGGCTGTGTACAGGTGCAGTGATCTGGGAGTGAATCTGTGAATTAGTAACACCACTTTTTCAGATGAAGGAAATCAACTTTAGTCATAATAGTCCACCTCAGCACCAAATCACCGACACGCTCTCAGACAGACTGTATAAGCTCATAACCGGCCTCTTTATTATTTAGTAATATAGTCCAATCAACCTTATTAACCTCTCCCACAAAGAAAACTATCAACTGTGATCTCTGCTTAAAACCGGGAACCAGAGTCCTGATCTAAGGTGGAATGACTGCACCCCCTAAAGGTCCTGATGAGAACTTTTCCTCTTCTCTCCTCGCCTCTCCTCTCATCTCCTCTCCTCTCCTCTCCTCTCCTCTCCTCTCCTCTCCTCTCCTCTCCTCTCCTCTCCTCTCCTCTCCTCTCCTCTCCTCTCCTCTCCTCTCCTCTCACTGCCACTCACCCACAGAGAGAGTTCCTGATCATCCTGCAGCTCGTCTCTGTCTGTCTGGGCGCTTATGATCAATTTTCTCCAGATATGAGAAGTTGCTCGCTCAGAGGAAGAGAGCAGTCAATCAATGCTACTGAAATAACCCTAGTCCATTAGGAGGAAACAGGAGCTGTGTCCTTCACAGTGACTCTCTCTGAGGCTGTATCTCCATGGCTCCAGTCCTCTTAACAGGAGCTGTGTCCTTCACAGTGACTCTCTCTGAGGCTTCTCTCAGCCGCCACGGGGCTTTGAAGCCACATCCCTTCTCCTCTCCTCTTCTCTCAGCCGCCACGGGGCTTCGAAGCCACATCCCTCTCCTCTCCTCTTCTCTCAGCCGCCACGGGGCTTCGAAGCCACATCCCTTCTCCTCTCCTCTTCTCTCAGCCGCCACGGGGCTTCGAAGCCACATCCTTCTCCTCTCCTCTCCTCTCCTCTCCTCTCCTCTCCTCTCCTCTCCTCTCCTCTCCTCTCCTCTCCTCTCCTCTCCTCTCCTCTTCTCTCAGCCGCCAACAGGGCTTTGAAGCCACTAGTGTCCCAGCCTAAACAGCCGTGCCGCTGTGTGGAGCCAGCCTCTGCGTCCCTTAAAGACGTAATTGTATTAAAAAGTCCCCCAATCTTTTTGAGGAGGAAAGACGATACCTCAAAGCTGCTTTTGTTTCTTTGGGGGCCGAGCGGATAGGGAACGGCCCCCATGACAGACCCCTGGCCCCCACCTGGTGTGCATGCCTCTCTCAACCACAGACTATTACACAAAACATCTGCTCTGGGGGTCAGGAGCAATGTCATCTGGTTCAGGAATATTCGCTGTCTGTATCATCTTCACTTAAGCCCCCCTTTTTCCTCTGTTTGAAGTGTTGTAACAGGAAGCATGGTATTACTGGATACGGAGGAGGAGGAGGAGGAGGAGGAGGAGGAGGAGTACCGTTTAAAGAAGAATCTAAGAGATACATGACACAACGTCATGCCGCGTTAATGACTACTGGATAATGATTACATTTCATCTCTTACAGTTTGAGAATGAACTCTAAAGGCAGAGTTACAGTATTTAACATGTTTAGGTCCACCGGTATATGTCATGTAAATAGGAAGTATACTGTACAAAGACATTTTTTTCAGAATTTACGGTATTGCTATTAAAAGTATTTGGTTTATGGATTACGGTGTGATTTTTGAAAGTAAATGTTTTGTCATGTACATTGATGACAAAGGCAGTAGCGCATTACATGATCGCGTAGGTATGAGTTGGAGTGATGTCTATCTTCATATTCCAATAACACAGCACAGGTGTGACTAGAAGAAGGAAGGACAGACACATTGTCATATATTAATAGTATTATAATTATTATTATTAATAGTATTATTATTATTATTATTATTAATATTATTATTAATATTATTATTGTTATTATTAATAGTATTATCATTAATAACATTATTATTATTATTAATATTATTGTTACCAGTATTAACAGTATTATTACTGTTACTAGCATTAATATTATTATTACTATTACTAGTACTAATAGTATTAGTAGTATTAATATTAGTATTATTGTTAATATTATTATTAGTAATATTATTGTTACTATTAATAATAATATTATTATTATTACTGCTATTATTACTACTGGTATTTTTGGTGTTATTAGTATTATTATAAATGGGATTATTATCACTATTATTATTACTGTTATTATTACTAGTATTATTACTATTGCTAGTATTAATTTTATTATCACAGTTACTATTACTAGTAAATGTATAATTACTATTAATATTATTAATAGTATCATTATTGTTATTAATACTGTTATTACTATTACAAGTATTAATATTATTAGTATCATTACTAGTATTATTATTATTATCATTACTAGTATTAATATTATTATTACTATTATTATTGTTATTATTACTAGTATTCATATTATTATTATTGCTAGTATTAATATTATTATTACTATTACTAGTATTAATATTATTATTACTATTACTAGTATTAACAGTATTACTCGTATTAATATTATTATTATTGCCAGTGTTAATATTATTATTACTATTACCACTATTAATATTTTTAGTAGTATTACCACTATTAATATTTTTATTAGTATTACCAGTATTAATATTATTATTAGTATTACCAGTAGTAATATTATTATTACTATTGCTAGTATTATTAATATTACTATTATTATTATTATTACCAGTATTAATATTATTATTACTATTACTAGTATTACTAGTATTACTCGTATTAATATTAATATTATTATTATTATTTCTAGTATTAATATTATTATTACTATTACCAGTATTAATCGTATTATTAGTATTCATATTATAAGTAGTATTGCAATTATTGTTATTATTATTGTTCTGGTTTTTGTTATTATCTCAGTGTTAGCTTCTGTTAATTATCTCAGTGTTAGTTCCTGTTAGTTATCTCAGTGTTAGTTCCTGTTAGTTATCTCAGTGTTAGTTCCTGTTAATTATCTTAGTGTTAGCTTCTGTTATTTATCTCAGTGTTAGTTCCTGTTAATTATCTCAGTGTTAGTTCCTGTTAATTATCTCAGTGTTAGTTCCTGTTAGTTATCTCAGTGTTAGTTCCTGTTAATTATCTCAGTGTTAGTTCCTGTTAATTATCTCAGTGTTAGTTCCTGTTAATTATCTCAGTGTTAGTTCCTGTTAATTATCTCAGTGTTAGTTCCTGTTAATTATCTCAGTGTTAGTTCCTGTTATTATCTCAGTGTTAGTTCCTGTTAATTGTTTCAGTGTTAGTTCCTGTTATGACTTATCTCAGTGTTAGTTCCTGTTAATTATCTCAGTGTTAGTTCCTGTTAATTATCTCAGTGTTAGTTCCTGGTAGTTATCTCAGTGTTAGTTCCTGTTAATTATCTCAGTGTTAGTTCCTGTTAGTTATCTCAGTGTTAGTTCCTGTTAGTTATCTCAGTGTTAGTTCCTGTTAGTTATCTCAGTGTTAGTTCCTGTTAGTTATCTCAGTGTTAGTTCCTGGTAGTTATCTCAGTGTTAGTTCCTGTTATGACTTATCTCAGTGTTAGTTCCTGTTAATTATCTCAGTGTTAGTTCCTGTTAATTATCTCAGTGTTAGTTCCTGTTATGACTTATCTCAGTGTTAGTTCCTGTTAGTTATCTCAGTGTTAGTTCCTGTTAATTATCTCAGTGTTAGTTCCTGTTAATTATCTCAGTGTTAGTTCCTGTTAGTTATCTCAGTGTTAGTTCCTGTTAGTTATCTCAGTGTTAGTTCCTGTTATGACTTATCTCAGTGTTAGTTCCTGTTAATTATCTCAGTGTTAGTTCCTGTTAATTATCTCAGTGTTAGTTCCTGTTAATTATCTCAGTGTTAGTTCCTGTTAGTTATCTCAGTGTTAGTTCCTGTTAATTATCTCAGTGTTAGTTCCTGTTAATTATCTCAGTGTTAGTTCCTGTTAATTATCTCAGTGTTAGTTCCTGTTAATTATCTCAGTGTTAGTTCCAGTTAATTATCTCAGTGTTAGTTCCTGTTATTATCTCAGTGTTAGTTCCTGTTAATTGTCTCAGTGTTAGTTCCTGTTATGACTTATCTCAGTGTTAGTTCCTGTTAATTATCTCAGTGTTAGTTCCTGTTAATAATCTCAGTGTTAGTTCCTGTTAATTATCTCAGTGTTAGTTCCTGTTAATTATCTCAGTGTTAGTTCCTGTTAGTTATCTCAGTGTTAGTTCCTGTTAATTATCTCAGTGTTAGTTCCTGTCAATTATCTCAGTGTTAGTTCCTGTTAGTTATCTCAGTGTTAGTTCCTGTTAGTTATCTCAGTGTTAGTTCCTGTTAGTTATCTCAGTGTTAGTTCCTGTTAATTATCTCAGTGTTAGTTCCTGTTAGTTATCTCAGTGTTAGTTCCTGTTAATTATCTCAGTGTTAGTTCCTGTTAATTATCTCAGTGTGTCGTGTGTAGTGTGTGTAGTGTGTAGTGTGTGTAGTGTGTAGTGTGCAGTGTGAATCCCTCGGATTCTATGAACCACTACAAACCTTTATAAACTACTTTGAACCTTTATAAACTACTATGATGATTTACAGTAGTGTTGTACTAGTGTCTGCCATGTCTGAAGCCCAGTTAGTAAAGCCTGCAGCCTGAAACCCCAGAGTAGTGGGTTTGATTCCCGGGACCACCCATAACCCCAGGGTAGTGGGTTTGATTCCCGGGACCACCCATAACCCCAGGGTAGTGGGTTTGATTCCCGGGACCACCCATAACCCCAGGGTAGTGGGTTCGATTCCCGGGACCACCCATAACCCCAGGGTAGTGGGTTTGATTCCCGGGACCACCCATAACCCCAGGGTAGTGGGTTTGATTCCCGGGACCACCCATAACCCCAGGGTAGTGGGTTTGATTCCCGGGACCACCCGTAACCCCAGGGTAGTGGGTTTGATACCCGGGACCACCCATAACCCCAGGGTAGTGGGTTTGATACCCGGGACCACCCATAACCCCAGGGTAGTGGGTTTGATACCCGGGACCACCCATAACCCCAGGGTAGTGGGTTTGATTCCCGGGACTACCCATAACCCCAGGGTAGTGGGTTTGATTCCCGGGACCACCCATAACCCCAGGGTAGTGGGTTCGATTCCCGGGACCACCCATAACCCCAGGGTAGTGGGTTTGATTCCCGGGACCACCCATAACCCCAGGGTAGTGGGTTTGATTCCCGGGACCACCCGTAACCCCAGGGTAGTGGGTTTGATTCCCGGGACCACCCGTAACCCCAGGATAGTGGGTTTGATTCCCGGGACCACCCATAACCCCAGGGTAGTGGGTTTGATACCCGGGACCACCCGTAACCCCAGGGTAGTGGGTTTGATATCCGGGACCACCCATAACCCCAGGGTAGTGGGTTTGATACCCGGGACCACCTGTAACCCCAGGGTAGTGGGTTTGATTCCCGGGACCACCCGTAACCCCAGGGTAGTGGGTTTGATTCCCGGGACCACCCATAACCCCAGGGTAGTGGGTTTGATACCCGGGACCACCCATAACCCCAGGGTAGTGGGTTTGATACCCGGGACCACCCATAACCCCAGGGTAGTGGGTTTGATTCCCGGGACCAACCATAAGTGAAAAGCACACATGACTGTAAGTGACTTTGGATAAATGTATTGTTGTCTAATGTCTCTTGTCTTCTCTTCAGATGATCCATCACAACACCTGTAGAAAGTCATTACCTTTCAGTTTCTCTACGGCCTCGGGACCCCCATCGGTGCTTGTTGAAACCTTTTCCTCAGAAACCCCTGGATTGAACAGTGTGATATTGTTTCGCTCGTCTCTCCTGTGTGATAACATGTTGGACGGTCGTTTCCTTCCCTACTCTTTTACCTTTTCATAACACGAGATGTTTTCATGGTGCTGGGAGTAAACGACACAGATGTAACATTATAAGATCACCCCATTACCTTCCTTACCCTCTGAACCCACAGGCTTCGTACATCACATATTGTCAAAGGAAAACAGTAATATCTCTACTGCCCAACTACTTGGTCAAAGCAAATATCATAGCAGTGTTGAGGGCTACCTTTTAAAACGGGGAGGTTTTATCCAGACAGATGAAGCTCACATGTACTGTATCTCTATTGTAGCCAACATATCTGATCTAACATGGATGCTCTGGGCCATCAACACAATAGCGGGCCGGATGCTTTGTCAACAAACAAAAAAATGTCCCAGCCACGAGGAAGGAACTTGAATATAAAATAAAGACAGTCTACTGTATATTACTGTGTAATCTTAGAAATCAGACAGTGTGTTTGTCATTTCTGATCGGATTGAGCCCAGATATAACAATGTTACGGCTATTATCAATGCTATGTTGCCTTCGGCCATCGGCAAAATGTGGCCCACAAATCAGGGCTGATTTAATAAATGAGTTGGGTCGAGCCGTTAGACAGGGGTGGAGAAAAACACGGTCAGGTAAGTCGTTTAAACACAGAAACACACCGGCTGGGCTTTAAAATAACAACAACAAATGGGATTATACTGTAGTTCAGCCAATCTGTTTTGTCTTGTTTTTATGAACAACTATCATCAATAAACTGCCATTTTAAACTGTGTACATGTAGCATAGACCAACTGTCTCTTGATGAATGGTTCCTCTGGCACACTGGAAGCTAGCTTCAACTGTACATTCTGCTAACAGTTAGCTTCAACTCTACATTCTGCTAACAGTTAGCTTCAACTGTACATTCTGCTAACAGCTAGCTTCAACTGTTCAATTCTGCTAACAGCTAGCTTCAACTGTACACTCTGCTAACAGCTAGCTTCAACTGTACATTCTGCTAACAGCTAGCTTCAACTGTACATTCTGCTAACAGTTAGCTTCAACTGTACATTCTGCTAACAGCTATTTTCAACTGTACATTCTGCTAACAGCTAGCTTTAACTGTACATTCTGCTAACAGCTAGCTTCAACTGTACAATTCTGCTAACAGCTAGCTTCAACTGTACATTCTGCTAACAGTTAGTTTCAACTGTACAATTCTGCTAACAGCTAGCTTCAACTGTACATTCTGCTAACAGTTAGCTTCAACTGTACATTCTGCTAACAGCTAGCTTTAACTGTACATTCTGCTAACAGCTAGCTTCAACTGTACAATTCTGCTAACAGATAGCTTCAACTGTACATTCTGCTAACAGTTAGTTTCAACTGTACAATTCTGCTAACAGCTAGCTTCAACTGTACATTCTGCTAACAGCTAGCTTCAACTGTACATTCTGCTAACAGCTAGCTTCAACTGTACATTCTGCTAATAGCTAGCTTCAACTGTACATTCTGCTAACAGCTAGCTTCAACTGTACATTCTGCTAACAGCTAGCTTTAACTGTACATTATGCTAACAGCTAGCTTCAACTGTTCAATTCTGCTAACAGCTAGCTTCAACTGCACATTCTGCTAACAGCTAGCTTCAACTGCACATTCTGCTAACAGCTATTTTCAACTGTACATTCTGCTAACAGCTAGCTTTAACTGTACATTCTGCTAACAGCTAGCTTCAACTGTACAATTCTGCTAACAGCTAGCTTCAACTGTACATTCTGCTAACAGTTACTTTCAACTGTACAATTCTGCTAACAGCTAGCTTCAACTGTACATTCTGCTAACAGTTAGCTTCAACTGTACATTCTGCTAACAGCTAGCTTTAACTGTACATTCTGCTAACAGCTAGCTTCAACTGTACAATTCTGCTAACAGATAGCTTCAACTGTACATTCTGCTAACAGTTAGTTTCAACTGTACAATTCTGCTAACAGCTAGCTTCAACTGTACATTCTGCTAACAGCTAGCTTCAACTGTACATTCTGCTAACAGCTAGCTTCAACTGTACATTCTGCTAATAGCTAGCTTCAACTGTACATTCTGCTAACAGCTAGCTTCAACTGTACATTCTGCTAACAGCTAGCTTTAACTGTACATTATGCTAACAGCTAGCTTCAACTGTTCAATTCTGCTAACAGCTAGCTTCAACTGCACATTCTGCTAACAGCTAGCTTCAACTGCACATTCTGCTAACAGCTAGCATCAACTGTACATTCTGCCAAACAGGAAAGCTAGCTTCAACTGTACATTCTGCTAACAGCTAGCTTCAACTGTACATTCTGCTAACAGCTAGCTTCAACTGTACATTCTGCTAACAGTTAGCTTCAACTGTACATTTTACTAACAGCTAGCTTCAACTGTACATTCTGCTAACCAGAAAACCTTCCAGCTAGCACAGTGGATCTGGGCCGATTCCGGCTGAGAGTCGGGGCACTTGGCTGAGAGTCAGACTCGGCCGACGTCATGTGGCCCGTGTCTGGGCCGCCTTCGGCAGTAAAACTCATGGCTAGGATGCGGGGATTGAGTTTGGGCCGATTCCAGTGTGAGTTACAGTATCTGGCCCAAATGTGTTACTTGGGTCTCGGGCCGATTGGGGCAACTCTCTGGCAGATAATTATACAGGCTGCTTTATATAATGTCATTATATATTTTTCCAAATTTTCTCATTGTTTCTGTGATCAAAAAATACAACTAAAATTTAAATGAAATTCTTTAAGAGTCCTGTGTAGTATTTTAGTATTTTGATACTTTGAGCAAGGCAATTGATATATGCATTAAAAACTTGTCTGGGTGGAGCCTCCCGAGTGGCGCAGCGGTCTAAGACACTGCAGCGCAGTGCAAACTGTGTTGCTAGAGATGCTGGTTCGAGACCTGTGCCGGCTGTGCCAGGGAGACCCATGAGGTGATGCACAATTGGCTCTGAGTTAGGGGAGGGTTTGGCTGGCCGGGATGTGGGCCAGGCGCATGCACGCTGACACATTCACCAGATGTATGGCATTTCCTCCTACACAAAATGTTTTTTTTTTTTTGTGGATGGGTGTAATTTGTATGTATAAAATGAATAATAGTAATATTTAAAATTACTAAATCGGGTAATATTGTATACATTTATTTTAATTATCATCGGGATAGCTAGCTTCAACCTTACATTCTGTTAACCAGGAAAGTTAGCTTCAACTGTACATTATGCTAACAGCTAGCTTCAACTGTACATTTGGAAAGCTAACCAGGAAAGCTAGCTTTAGCAACTGTAGAGAAAACCTAGCTTCAACTATACATTCTGCTAATAGCTAGCTTTAACTGTACATTCTGGTAACAGCTAGCTTCAACAATAAATTCTTATAACAGCTACTGTAGCTTTAAATGTACATTCTGCTAACAGCTAGCTTCAACTATACATTTGGAAAGCTAACCAGGAAAGCTAGCTTTAGCGGTTCAGAGGCAGCAGTTCCTTCAGTCTCAGGGCAGTGGATCAGGCCCATAGTGCTTTAATAACAACAACACTATCTCTGCTGCTGTGACCCTGTTCTCTACCTAACACAGTGCTAGGATGTTTACCGAGCTGGCAGCCTTTGAAAACGACATGCCTTATTAGAGCTTGTTTGTCCCTTAACTTTAAATTCCATCAAATGACATGGGAGTTGATGCTTTCACATCAGTCAGACAGACATGAAAGAACACGACTAATTACTGCAAACTGAGTCTTGATTGTTGCTATCAAAGTTAGGTTTATTTCGTATATGAAAAGCAAAACATATATATTCTGAATGTGAAATATCATCCCTGTGGACGTTATTTAGTATTTCTGTTGAATCTGTGTGAATATATTCATTAAGCAGTGTGAAACTTTGATAAACGAATGAGTCCATGTGATGTATTCTTTCAGAACAGGCTTGTATAATGGTCACTTATGTAGACCATGTTTACTACTGTCGTTGAACTGAAGTGATAAATAAAAAAGTATTTGACTTGGACTGCAATCTCTTTTACATCCTAATGAAAAATGTTAATTTTCCAAAATTATGCAAGTCATTATCGGGAAACAATTTTTAGAGGAAAGATTTCTCTCACATACCTGATTGAGTAAAATAATCAATCAGAACTCTCATCCTCGGTGATGCTAAACAAACAACCAATCAGAACTCTCATCCTCAGTGATGCCAAACAAACAACCAATCAGAACTCTCATCCTCAGTGATGCCAAACAAACAACCAATCAGAACTCTCATCCTCAGTGATGCTAAACAAACAACCAATCAGAACTCTCATCCTCAGTGATGCTAAAGAAACAACCAATCAGAACTCTCATCCTCAGTGATGCTAAAGAAACAACCAATCAGAACTCTCATCCTCAGTGATGCTAAAGAAACAACCAATCAGAACTCTCATCCTCAGTGATGCTAAAGAAACAACCAATCAGAACTCTCATCCTCGGTGATGCTAAACAACCAATCAGAACTCTCATCCTCAGTGATGCTAAACAAACAACCAATCAGAACTCTCATCCTCAGTGATGCTAAACAAACAGCCAATCACAACTCTCATCCTCAGTGATGCTAACGAAACAACCAATCAGAACTCTCATCCTCGGTGATGCTAAACAACCAATCACAGCTTGGCAGATTGATCTGAATATTTTCCAAAAATCTCAGCTAATTATTTCAAGCAGATCAATTCTTCAAATAACATCATTCAGCATTTAGCTAACGAGGGTGAATGAGATTCTGCCAATGTTTTTAAGCTCTTCTGCTTTCATATCATCTAGTGCATTCAAACTCAACTCTGGCCCTGGAAGCCAGTTCCACTGCATTATATCATCTAGTGCATTCAAACTCAACTCTGGACCTGGAAGCCAGTTCCACTGCATTATATCATCTAGTGCGTTCAAACTCAACTCTGGCCCTGGAAGCCAGTTCCACTGCATTATATCATCTAGTGCATTCAAACTGAACTCTGGACCTGGAAGCCAGTTCCGCTGCATTATATCATCTAGTGCATTCAAACTCAACTCTGGACCTGGAAGCCAGTTCCACTGCATTATATCATCTAGTGCATTCAAACTCAACTCTGGCCCTGGAAGCCAGTTCCACTGTATTATATCATCTAGTGCATTCAAACTCAACTCTGGCCCTGGAAGCCAGTTCCACTGTATTATATCATCTAGTGCATTCAAACTCAACTCTGGCCCTGGAAGCCAGTTCCACTGTATTATTTCATTGTTCCCCTCTAATCGGGGACGTATTTCCATCTGTAACACCAGGTGTGGGTAATTAATAATCAGGTTGAACAGAAAACCAGCAGGCTCCGGCCCTCATAAGGTGAGAGTGGAATACCTTCTGATCTAGTGGCTATACAGATTTCACAGGGCTGAGAAGAATGAGGCATCCAATTCGCCACTGACAAAGGACATCACAGCGCTCTTCAAAACGACATAATATTCTATCAAATGGTTGTAAAAAAATGTAATTTAAATACGACGCTCTACGATCCAGATCATCTGTTTTCTGTTTCAGCTGCGTGGAGATGTAGCATTAATGGACTTCACCGTTTGGAATGAAGGAAAACCTCTCCAACCTGTGTAAACTCTGTATTCCTGAGGTCCAGAGACTAGAGGGGGGGGGGGGGCTGATCCCAGAGAAAATGACGAGTCAAGAGTATTATAAACGTTGAGCTCTCTTCCTCCAACCTGGATCCTACATTCCAGATCCCTCTTCAGATCAGGAGGTGGAGGGAGGAGGGAGGAGGAGGAGGAGGAGGAGGAGGAGGGAGGAGGAGGAGGAGCAGGAGGAGGAGGGAGGAGGAGGAGGGAGGAGGAGGAGGAGGAGGGAGGAGGAGGAGGAGGAGGAGAGTATTATAAACGTTGAGCTCTCTTCCTCCAACCTGGATCCTACAAGGTGAAAAGGTTCCAGATCCCTCTTCAGATCAGGAGGTGGAGGGAGGAGGAGGAGGAGGAGCAGGAGGAGGAGGGAGGAGGAGGAGGAGGAGAGTATTATAAACGTTGAGCTCTCTTCTCCAACCTGGATCCTACAAGGTGAAAAGGTTCCAGATCCCTCTTCAGATCAGTTGATGAGAGGGAGGAGGAGGAGGAGGAGCAGGAGGAGGAGGGAGGAGGCGGAGGAGGAGGAGGAGGAGGAGGAGGAGGAGGGAGAGGAGGAGGGAGGAGGAGGAGGAGGGAGAGGAGGAGGAGGAGGAGGAGGAGGGAGGAGGAGGAGCAGGAGGAGGAGGAGGGAGGAGGGAGGAGGAGGAGGGAGAGGAGGAGGGAGGAGGAGGAGGGAGGAGGAGGGAGAGGAGGAGGAGGAGGAGGAGGGGGAGGAGGAGGGAGGAGGAGGGAGGAGGAGGGAGGAGGAGGAGGAGGAGGAGGAGGGAGGAGGAGGAGGGAGGAGGAGGAGGAGGGAGGAGGAGGAGGAGGAGGGAGGAGGAGGAGGAGGGAGGAGGGAGGAGGAGGAGGGAGGAGGAGGAGGAGGGAGGAGGAGGAGGAGGAGGAGGAGGAGGAGGAGGAGGAGGAGGAGGAGGAGGGAGGAGGAGGAGGAGGAGGAGGAGGAGGAGGAGGTGGGAGGGAGGAGGAAGGAGGAGGTGGGAGGAGGAGGAGGAAGAGGGAGGTGGAGGAGGAGGGAGGAGGAGGAGGAGGAGGGCGAGGAGGAGGAAGAGGGAGGAGGAGGTGGAGGAGGGAGGAGGAGGAGGAGGAGGAGGGAGGAGGAGGGCGAGGAGGAGGAAGAGGGAGGAGGGAGGAGGAGGAGGAGGGAGGAGGAGGTGAGCAGAACACTGATGAAATGGAGTTAGTGCAGCGTTTCCCATCACCTCAGAAGGAGGCTCAGCCAGGACCAAAGTGAACAGGCTTTTAACATCGAACAACTTAGAGATCGAGATGATCACCCCAAAGACTACAGACTATAGAGGTGAGGAGGGTAACAGACTATAGAGGTGAGGAGGGTAACAGACTATAGAGGTGAGGAGGGTAACAGACTATAGAGGTGAGGAGGGTAACAGACTATAGAGGTGAGGAGGGTAACAGACTATAGAGGTGAGGAGGGTAACAGACTATAGAGGTGAGGAGGGTAACAGACTAGAGAGGTGAGGAGGGTAACAGACTATAGAGGTGAGGAGGGTAACAGACTATAGAGGTGAGGAGGGTAACCAGACTATAGAGGTGAGGAGGGTAACAGACTATAGAGGTGAGGAGGGTAACAGACTATAGAGGTGAGGAGGGTAACAGACTATAGAGGTGAGGAGGGTAACAGACTATAGAGGTGAGGAGGGTAACAGACTATAGAGGTGAGGAGGGTAACAGACTATAGAGGTGAGGAGGGTAACAGACTATAGAGGTGAGGAGGGTAACAGACTATAGAGGTGAGGAGGGTAACAGACTATAGAGGTGAGGAGGGTAACAGACTATAGAGGTGAGGAGGGTAACAGACTACAGACTATATAGGTGAGGAGGGTAACAGACTATAGAGGTGAGGAGGGTAACAGACTATAGAGGTGAGGAGGGTAACAGACTATAGAGGTGAGGAGGGTAACAGACTATAGAGGTGAGGAGGGTAACAGTCTATAGAGGTGAGGAGGGTAACAGACTACAGACTATAGAGGTGAGGAGGGTAACAGACTATAGAGGTGAGGAGGGTAACAGACTATAGAGGTGAGGAGGGTAACAGACTATAGAGGTGAGGAGGGTAACAGACTATAGAGGTGAGGAGGGTAACAGACTATAGAGGTGAGGAGGGTAACAGACTATAGAGGTGAGGAGGGTAACAGACTATAGAGGTGAGGAGGGTAACAGACTATAGAGGTGAGGAGGGTAACAGACTATAGAGGTGAGGAGGGTAACAGACTATAGAGGTGAGGAGGGTAACAGACTATAGAGGTGAGGAGGGTAACAGACTACAGAATATATAGGTGAGGAGGGTAACAGACTATAGAGGTGAGGAGGGTAACAGACTATAGAGGTGAGGAGGGTAACAGACTATAGAGGTGAGGAGGGTAACAGACTATAGAGGTGAGGAGGGTAACAGACTATAGAGGTGAGGAGGGTAACAGACTATAGAGGTGAGGAGGGTAACAGACTATAGAGGTGAGGAGGGTAACAGACTATAGAGGTGAGGAGGGTAACAGACTATAGAGGTGAGGAGGGTAACAGACTATAGAGGTGAGGAGGGTAACAGACTACAGACTATAGAGGTGAGGAGGGTAACAGACTATAGAGGTGAGGAGGGTAACAGACTATAGAGGTGAGGAGGGTAACAGACTATAGAGGTGAGGAGGGTAACAGACTATAGAGGTGAGGAGGGTAACAGACTATAGAGGTGAGGAGGGTAACAGACTATAGAGGTGAGGAGGGTAACAGACTATAGAGGTGAGGAGGGTAACAGACTATAGAGGTGAGGAGGGTAACAGACTATAGACTATAGAGGTGAGGAGGGTAACAGACTATAGACTATAGAGGTGAGGAGGGTAACAGACTATAGAGGTGAGGAGGGTAACAGACTATAGAGGTGAGGAGGGTAACAGACTATAGAGGTGAGGAGGGTAACAGACTATAGAGGTGAGGAGGGTAACAGACTATAGAGGTGAGGAGGGTAACAGACTATAGAGGTGAGGAGGGTAACAGACTATAGAGGTGAGGAGGGTAACAGACTATAGAGGTGAGGAGGGTAACAGACTATAGAGGTGAGGAGGGTAACAGACTATAGAGGTGAGGAGGGTAACAGACTATAGAGGTGAGGAGGGTAACAGACTATAGAGGTGAGGAGGGTAACAGACTATAGAGGTGAGGAGGGTAACAGACTACAGACTATAGAGGTGAGGAGGGTAACAGACTACAGACTATAGAGGTGAGGAGGGTAACAGACTACAGACTATAGAGGTGAGGAGGGTAACAGACTACAGACTATAGAGGTGAGGAGGGTAACAGACTATAGAGGTGAGGAGGGTAACAGACTATAGAGGTGAGGAGGGTAACAGACTATAGAGGTGAGGAGGGTAACAGACTATAGAGGTGAGGAGGGTAACAGACTATAGAGGTGAGGAGGGTAACAGACTATAGAGGTGAGGAGGGTAACAGACTATAGAGGTGAGGAGGGTAACAGACTATAGAGGTGAGGAGGGTAACAGACTATAGAGGTGAGGAGGGTAACAGACTATAGAGGTGAGGAGGGTAACAGACTATAGAGGTGAGGAGGGTAACAGACTATAGAGGTGAGGAGGGTAACAGACTATAGAGGTGAGGAGGGTAACAGACTATAGAGGTGAGGAGGGTAACAGACTATAGAGGTGAGGAGGGTAACAGACTATAGAGGTGAGGAGGGTAACAGACTATAGAGGTGAGGAGGGTAACAGACTATAGAGGTGAGGAGGGTAACAGACTATAGAGGTGAGGAGGGTAACAGACTATAGAGGTGAGGAGGGTAACAGACTATAGAGGTGAGGAGGGTAACAGACTATAGAGGTGAGGAGGGTAACAGACTGTAGAGGTGAGGAGGGTAACAGACTATAGAGGTGAGGAGGGTAACAGACTATAGAGGTGAGGAGGGTAACAGACTATAGAGGTGAGGAGGGTAACAGACTATAGAGGTGAGGAGGGTAACAGACTATAGAGGTGAGGAGGGTAACAGACTATAGAGGTGAGGAGGGTAACAGACTATAGAGGTGAGGAGGGTAACAGACTATAGAGGTGAGGAGGGTAACAGACTATAGAGGTGAGGAGGGTAACAGACTATAGAGGTGAGGAGGGTAACAGACTATAGAGGTGAGGAGGGTAACAGACTATAGAGGTGAGGAGGGTAACAGACTATAGACTATAGAGGTGAGGAGGGTAACAGACTATAGAGGTGAGGAGGGTAACAGACTATAGAGGTGAGGAGGGTAACAGACTATAGAGGTGAGGAGGGTAACAGACTATAGAGGTGAGGAGGGTAACAGACTACAGACTATAGAGGTGAGGAGGGTAACAGACTATAGAGGTGAGGAGGGTAACAGACTATAGAGGTGAGGAGGGTAACAGACTATAGAGGTGAGGAGGGTAACAGACTATAGAGGTGAGGAGGGTAACAGACTATAGAGGTGAGGAGGGTAACAGACTATAGAGGTGAGGAGGGTAACAGACTATAGAGGTGAGGAGGGTAACAGACTATAGAGGTGAGGAGGGTAACAGACTATAGAGGTGAGGAGGGTAACAGACTATAGAGGTGAGGAGGGTAACAGACTATAGAGGTGAGGAGGGTAACAGACTATAGAGGTGAGGAGGGTAACAGACTATAGAGGTGAGGAGGGTAACAGACTATAGAGGTGAGGAGGGTAACAGACTATAGAGGTGAGGAGGGTAACAGACTATAGAGGTGAGGAGGGTAACAGACTATAGAGGTGAGGAGGGTAACAGACTATAGAGGTGAGGAGGGTAACAGACTATAGAGGTGAGGAGGGTAACAGACTATAGAGGTGAGGAGGGTAACAGACTATAGAGGTGAGGAGGGTAACAGACTACAGAGGTGAGGAGGGTAACAGACTATAGAGGTGAGGAGGGTAACAGACTATAGAGGTGAGGAGGGTAACAGACTATAGAGGTGAGGAGGGTAACAGACTATAGAGGTGAGGAGGGTAACAGACTATAGAGGTGAGGAGGGTAACAGACTATAGAGGTGAGGAGGGTAACAGACTATAGAGGTGAGGAGGGTAACAGACTATAGAGGTGAGGAGGGTAACAGACTAGACTATAGAGGTGAGGAGGGTAACAGACTCTATAGAGGTGAGGAGGGTAACAGACTATAGAGGTGAGGAGGGTAACAGACTATAGAGGTGAGGAGGGTAACAGACTATAGAGGTGAGGAGGGTAACAGACTATAGAGGTGAGGAGGGTAACAGACTATAGAGGTGAGGAGGGTAACAGACTATAGAGGTGAGGAGGGTAACAGACTATAGAGGTGAGGAGGGTAACAGACTATAGAGGTGAGGAGGGTAACAGACTATAGAGGTGAGGAGGGTAACAGACTATAGAGGTGAGGAGGGTAACAGACTATAGAGGTGAGGAGGGTAACAGACTATAGAGGTGAGGAGGGTAACAGACTATAGAGGTGAGGAGGGTAACAGACTACAGACTATAGAGGTGAGGAGGGTAACAGACTACAGACTATAGAGGTGAGGAGGGTAACAGACTACAGACTATAGAGGTGAGGAGGGTAACAGACTATAGAGGTGAGGAGGGTAACAGACTATAGAGGTGAGGAGGGTAACAGACTATAGAGGTGAGGAGGGTAACAGACTATAGAGGTGAGGAGGGTAACAGACTATAGAGGTGAGGAGGGTAACAGACTATAGAGGTGAGGAGGGTAACAGACTATAGAGGTGAGGAGGGTAACAGACTATAGAGGTGAGGAGGGTAACAGACTATAGAGGTGAGGAGGGTAACAGACTATAGAGGTGAGGAGGGTAACAGACTATAGAGGTGAGGAGGGTAACAGACTATAGAGGTGAGGAGGGTAACAGACTATAGAGGTGAGGAGGGTAACAGACTATAGAGGTGAGGAGGGTAACAGACTATAGAGGTGAGGAGGGTAACAGACTATAGAGGTGAGGAGGGTAACAGACTATAGAGGTGAGGAGGGTAACAGACTATAGAGGTGAGGAGGGTAACAGACTATAGAGGTGAGGAGGGTAACAGACTATAGAGGTGAGGAGGGTAACAGACTATAGAGGTGAGGAGGGTAACAGACTATAGAGGTGAGGAGGGTAACAGACTATAGAGGTGAGGAGGGTAACAGACTATAGAGGTGAGGAGGGTAACAGACTATAGAGGTGAGGAGGGTAACAGACTATAGAGGTGAGGAGGGTAACAGACTATAGAGGTGAGGAGGGTAACAGACTATAGAGGTGAGGAGGGTAACAGACTATAGAGGTGAGGAGGGTAACAGACTATAGAGGTGAGGAGGGTAACAGACTATAGAGGTGAGGAGGGTAACAGACTATAGAGGTGAGGAGGGTAACAGACTATAGAGGTGAGGAGGGTAACAGACTATAGAGGTGAGGAGGGTAACAGACTATAGAGGTGAGGAGGGTAACAGACTATAGAGGTGAGGAGGGTAACAGACTATAGAGGTGAGGAGGGTAACAGACTATAGAGGTGAGGAGGGTAACAGACTATAGAGGTGAGGAGGGTAACAGACTATAGAGGTGAGGAGGGTAACAGACTATAGAGGTGAGGAGGGTAACAGACTATAGAGGTGAGGAGGGTAACAGACTATAGAGGTGAGGAGGGTAACAGACTATAGAGGTGAGGAGGGTAACAGACTATAGAGGTGAGGAGGGTAACAGACTATAGAGGTGAGGAGGGTAACAGACTATAGAGGTGAGGAGGGTAACAGACTATAGAGGTGAGGAGGGTAACAGACTATAGAGGTGAGGAGGGTAACAGACTATAGAGGTGAGGAGGGTAACAGACTATAGAGGTGAGGAGGGTAACAGACTATAGAGGTGAGGAGGGTAACAGACTATAGAGGTGAGGAGGGTAACAGACTATAGAGGTGAGGAGGGTAACAGACTATAGAGGTGAGGAGGGTAACAGACTTAGACTATAGAGGTGAGGAGGGTAACAGACTATAGAGGTGAGGAGGGTAACAGACTATAGAGGTGAGGAGGGTAACAGACTATAGAGGTGAGGAGGGTAACAGACTATAGAGGTGAGGAGGGTAACAGACTACAGACTATAGAGGTGAGGAGGGTAACAGACTATAGAGGTGAGGAGGGTAACAGACTACAGACTATAGAGGTGAGGAGGGTAACAGACTACAGACTATAGAGGTGAGGAGGGTAACAGACTATAGAGGTGAGGAGGGTAACAGACTATAGAGGTGAGGAGGGTAACAGACTATAGAGGTGAGGAGGGTAACAGACTATAGAGGTGAGGAGGGTAACAGACTATAGAGGTGAGGAGGGTAACAGACTATAGAGGTGAGGAGGGTAACAGACTATAGAGGTGAGGAGGGTAACAGACTATAGAGGTGAGGAGGGTAACAGACTATAGAGGTGAGGAGGGTAACAGACTATAGAGGTGAGGAGGGTAACAGACTATAGAGGTGAGGAGGGTAACAGACTATAGAGGTGAGGAGGGTAACAGACTATAGAGGTGAGGAGGGTAACAGACTATAGAGGTGAGGAGGGTAACAGACTATAGAGGTGAGGAGGGTAACAGACTGTAGAGGTGAGGAGGGTAACAGACTATAGAGGTGAGGAGGGTAACAGACTATAGAGGTGAGGGTAACAGACTATAGAGGTGAGGAGGGTAACAGACTATAGAGGCGAGGAGGGTAACAGACTATAGAGGTGAGGAGGGTAACAGACTACAGACTATAGAGGTGAGGAGGGTAACAGACTATAGAGGTGAGGGTAACAGACTATAGAGGTGAGGAGGGTAACAGACTATAGAGGTGAGGAGGGTAACAGACTATAGAGGTGAGGAGGGTAACAGACTATAGAGGTGAGGAGGGTAACAGACTATAGAGGTGAGGAGGGTAACAGACTATAGAGGTGAGGAGGGTAACAGACTATAGAGGTGAGGGTAACAGACTATAGAGGTGAGGAGGGTAACAGACTATAGAGGTGAGAGGGTAACAGACTATAGAGGTGAGGAGGGTAACAGACTATAGAGGAGAGGAGGGTAACAGACTATAGAGGTGAGGAGGGTAACAGACTATAGAGGTGAGGAGGGTAACAGACTATAGAGGTGAGGAGGGTAACAGACTATAGAGGTGAGGAGGGTAACAGACTATAGAGGTGAGGAGGGTAACAGACTATAGAGGTGAGGAGGGTAACAGACTATAGAGGTGAGGAGGGTAACAGACTATAGAGGTGAGGAGGGTAACAGACTATAGAGGTGAGGAGGGTAACAGACTATAGAGGTGAGGAGGGTAACAGACTACAGACTATAGAGGTGAGGAGGGTAACAGACTATAGAGGTGAGGGTAACAGACTATAGAGGTGAGGAGGGTAACAGACTATAGAGGTGAGGAGGGTAACAGACTATAGAGGTGAGGAGGGTAACAGACTATAGAGGTGAGGAGGGTAACAGACTATAGAGGTGAGGAGGGTAACAGACTATAGAGGTGAGGAGGGTAACAGACTATAGAGGTGAGGGTAACAGACTATAGAGGTGAGGAGGGTAACAGACTATAGAGGTGAGAGGGTAACAGACTATAGAGGTGAGGAGGGTAACAGACTATAGAGGAGAGGAGGGTAACAGACTATAGAGGTGAGGAGGGTAACAGACTATAGAGGTGAGGAGGGTAACAGACTATAGAGGTGAGGAGGGTAACAGACTATAGAGGTGAGGAGGGTAACAGACTATAGAGGTGAGGAGGGTAACAGACTATAGAGGTGAGGAGGGTAACAGACTATAGAGGTGAGGAGGGTAACAGACTATAGAGGTGAGGAGGGTAACAGACTATAGAGGTGAGGAGGGTAACAGACTATAGAGGTGAGGAGGGTAACAGACTACAGACTATAGAGGTGAGGAGGGTAACAGACTATAGAGGTGAGGAGGGTAACAGACTATAGAGGTGAGGAGGGTAACAGACTATAGAGGTGAGGAGGGTAACAGACTATAGAGGTGAGGAGGGTAACAGACTATAGAGGTGAGGAGGGTAACAGACTATAGAGGTGAGGAGGGTAACAGACTATAGAGGTGAGGAGGGTAACAGACTATAGAGGTGAGGAGGGTAACAGACTATAGAGGTGAGGAGGGTAACAGACTATAGTGGTGAGGAGGGTAACAGACTATAGAGGTGAGGAGGGTAACAGACTATAGAGGTGAGGAGGGTAACAGACTACAGACTATAGAGGTGAGGAGGGTAACAGACTACAGACTATAGAGGTGAGGAGGGTAACAGACTATAGAGGTGAGGAGGGTAACAGACTACAGACTATAGAGGTGATGTTTTCTTCATCACTAATCCTTACAGCCCCAGATCAGCCCTAGATCAGCCCTAGATCAGCCCTAGATCAGCCCCAGATCAGCCCTAGATCAGCCCCAGATCAGCCCCAGATCAGCCCTAGATCAGCCCCAGATCAGCCCCAGATCAGCCCCAGATCAGCCCTAGATCAGCCCTAGATAAACTCTAGATCAGCCCTAGATCAGCCCTAGATAAACTCTAGATCAGCCCTAGATCAGCCATAGATCAGCCCTAGATCAGCCCTAGATCACAACATGAACTCAAAATGGAATAAATAGTTCTCACCCATCTACACACAATACCCCATAATGTCAAAGTGAAAACATGTTTTTAGAAAATGCTGCAACTTTATTGAAAATTGAATACAGAAATATCTAATTTACATAATATCTAATTTACATAAGTATTCAGAACCCTGAGTCAATACTTTTGTAGAAGCACCTTTGGCAGCGACTACGGTCTTTCTGGGTAAATCTCCAAGAGCTTTTCAGACCTGGATTGTGCAACACATACCCATTATTCTTAAAATATATATATTCAAGCTCTGCCAAATTGGTTGTAGCTTCATAAGCTTCATAACCCTAACTGTTACACCCTGATCTGTTTTGTCTGTCCTTGTGCTTGTATCCACCCTTCTCCATGTGTCGCCCATTTTCCCCACTTATCCCCCTGGGTATTTATACCTGTGTTCTCTGTTTGTCTGTTGCCAGTTCGTCTTGTTTGTTCAAGTCAACCAGTCTCTCTTTTCCTCGTTCTCCTGTTTTTGACCCTTGCCAGTCCTGACTCTGAGCTCGCCTGCCTGCCTGACCACTCGGCCTGCCCCTGACCTTGAGCCTGCCTGCCGCCGTGTACCGTTTTGGACTCTACCCGCTTGTCCGTCCCCGACCTGCCTTTTGTCTATCCCTTGGATTATCACAGCCTGGTTCATCTCTAGGTTTCTTCCTAGGTTCTGGACTTTCTAGGGGAGTTTTTCCTAGCCACCGTGCTTCTACACCTGCATTGCTTGCTGTTTTGGGGGTTTTAGGCCGGGTTTCTGTACAGCACTTTGAGATATCAGCTGATGTAAGAAGGGCTTTATAAATACATTTGATTTGATTGGATTATAATAAATACCAGAGCTTAAACCATCTGCTTCCTGTGCGTGCGTCTGTGTCTTGTGTCGTGACACTAACCAAGGGCGATAATTAGACTGGGTATTTGGTATAAGTAGCTTCGTAGTTAGGGGAGAGTGATCAGAAATAAACACTGGGTTTTTCTCTGGTCCGGTCCAGCTGCTATGGAACCACTGCTTACCTGCAGAACTGGAAGTAAAAAACATCTCAAGAGGTAATGGTCTAAAAGACTGTAGCCTTTACAGACAGTTTATTTTTTAAATTCTCGCACGGAGAACTCAAAATATCAGGATTTGACCAAGCATATCTTGAGCAGCAACACAGCTCCAGGAGACAGTGAGTCAACCCTCCGTATGGCTGAGCCAACCCTCCGTATGGCCCCCTGTATGTAATGTTAATGAACGGGCCTGGCAGTAATACTATACAGGAGACAGTGAGCCAACCCTCCATATGGCCCCCTGTATGTAATGTTAATGAACGGGCCTGGCAGTAATACTATACAGGAGACAGTGAGCCAACCCTCCATATGGCTGAGCCAACCCTCCGTGTGGCCCCCTGTATGTAATGTTAATGAACGGGCCTGGCAGTAATACTATACAGGAGACAGTGAGCCAACCCTCCATATGGCTGAGCCAACCCTCCGTATGGCTCCCTGTATGTAATGTTAATGAACGGGCCTGGCAGTAATACTATACAGGAGACAGTGAGCCAACCATCCATATGGCCCCCTGTATGTAATGTTAATGAACAGGCCTGGCAGTAAAACTATACAGGAGACAGTGAGTCAACCCTCCATATGGCTGAGCCAACCCTCCGTATGGCCCCCTGTATGTAATGTTAATGAACGGGCCTGGCAGTAATACTATACAGGAGACAGTGAGCCAACCCTCCATATGGCCCCCTGTATGTAATGTTAATGAACGGGCCTGGCAGTAATACTATACAGGAGACAGTGAGCCAACCCTCCATATGGCCCCCTGTATGTAATGTTAATGAACGGGCCTGGCAGTAATACTATACAGGAGACAGTGAGCCAACCCTCCATATGGCCCCCTGTATGTAATGTTAATGAACGGGCCTGGCAGTAATACTATACAGGAGACAGTGAGCCAACCCTCCATATGGCTGAGCCAACCCTCCGTATGGCTCCCTGTATGTAATGTTAATGAACGGGCCTGGCAGTAAAACTATACAGGAGACAGTGAGCCAACCCTCCATATGGCTGAGCCAACCCTCCGTATGGCCCCCTGTATGTAATGTTAATGAACGGGCCTGGCAGTAAAACTATACAGGAGACAGTGAGTCAACCCTCCATATGGCTGAGCCAACCCTCCGTATGGCTCCCTGTATGTAATGTTAATGAACAGGCCTGGCAGTAAAACTATACAGGAGACAGTGAGCCAATCCTCCGTATGGCTGAGCCAACCCTCCGCATGGCTGAGCCAACCCTCCGTATGGCTCCCTGTATGTAATGTTAATGAACGGGCCTGGCAGTAAAACTATACAGGAGACAGTGAGCCAACCCTCCATATGGCTGAGCCAACCCTCCGTATGGCCCCCTGTATGTAATGTTAATGAACGGGCCTGGCAGTAATACTATACAGGAGACAGTGAGCCAACCCTCCATATGGCTGAGCCAACCCTCCGTATGGCCCCCTGTATGTAATGTTAATGAACGGGCCTGGCAGTAATACTATACAGGAGACAGTGAGTCAACCCTCCATATGGCTGAGCCAACCCTCCATATGGCTGAGCCAACCCTCCGTATGGCCCCCTGTATGTAATGTTAATGAACGGGCCTGGCAGTAATACTATACAGGAGACAGTGAGTCAACCCTCCATATGGCTGAGCCAACCCTCCGTATGGCCCCCTGTATGTAATGTTAATGAACGGCCTGGCAGTAATACTATACAGGAGACAGTGAGCCAACCATCCATATGGCCCCCTGTATGTAATGTTAATGAACAGGCCTGGCAGTAATACTATACAGGAGACAGTGAGCCAACCCTCCATATGGCCCCCTGTATGTAATGTTAATGAACAGGCCTGGCAGTAAAACTATACAGGAGACAGTGAGTCAACCCTCCATATGGCTGAGCCAACCCTCCGTATGGCCCCCTGTATGTAATGTTAATGAACGGCCTGGCAGTAATACTATACAGGAGACAGTGAGCCAACCATCCATATGGCCCCCTGTATGTAATGTTAATGAACATGCCTGGCAGTAATACTATACAGGAGACAGTGAGCCAACCCTCCATATGGCCCCCTGTATGTAATGTTAATGAACAGGCCTGGCAGTAATACTATACAGGAGACAATGAGCCAACCCTCCGTATGGCCCCCTGTATGTAATGTTAATGAACGGCCGGGCAGTAATACTATACAGGAGACAGTGAGCCAACCCTCCGTATGGCTGAGCCAACCCTCCATATGGCTGAGCCAACCCTCCGTATGGCCCCCTGTATGTAATGTTAATGAACGGGCCTGGCAGTAAAACTATACAGGAGACAGTGAGCCAACCCTCCGTATAGCTGAGCCAACCCTCCATATGGCCCCCTGTATGTAATGTTAATGAACGGGCCTGGCAGTAATACTATACAGGAGACAGTGAGCCAACCCTCCGTATGGCTGAGCCAACCCTCCATATGGCTGAGCCAACCCTCCGTATGGCTCCCTGTATGTAATGTTAATGAACGGGCCTGGCAGTAAAACTATACAGGAGACAGTGAGCCAACCCTCCATATGGCTGAGCCAACCCTCCGTATGGCCCCCTGTATGTAATGTTAATGAACGGGCCTGGCAGTAATACTATACAGGAGACAGTGAGCCAACCCTCCATATGGCTGAGCCAACCCTCCGTATGGCTCCCTGTATGTAATGTTAATGAACGGGCCTGGCAGTAAAACTATACAGGAGACAGTGAGCCAACCCTCCATATGGCTGAGCCAACCCTCCGTATGGCCCCCTGTATGTAATGTTAATGAACGGGCCTGGCAGTAATACTATACAGGAGACAGTGAGCCAACCCTCCATATGGCTGAGTCAACCCTCCGTATGGCTGAGCCAACCCTCCGCATGGCTGAGCCAACCCTCCGTATGGCTCCCTGTATGTAATGTTAATGAACGGGCCTGGCAGTAAAACTATACAGGAGACAGTGAGCCAACCCTCCATATGGCTGAGCCAACCCTCCGTATGGCCCCCTGTATGTAATGTTAATGAACGGGCCTGGCAGTAATACTATACAGGAGACAGTGAGCCAACCCTCCATATGGCTGAGTCAACCCTCCGTATGGCTGAGCCAACCCTCCGCATGGCTGAGCCAACCCTCCGTATGGCTCCCTGTATGTAATGTTAATGAACGGGCCTGGCAGTAAAACTATACAGGAGACAGTGAGCCAACCCTCCATATGGCTGAGCCAACCCTCCGTATGGCCCCCTGTATGTAATGTTAATGAACGGGCCTGGCAGTAATACTATACAGGAGACAGTGAGCCAACCCTCCGTATGGCTGAGTCAACCCTCCGCATGGCTGAGCCAACCCTCCGCATGGCTGAGCCAACCCTCCGCATGGCCCCCTGTATGTAATGTTAATGAACAGCCTGGCAGTAAAACTATACAGGAGACATTTCATTACTTAAGTAGCCAATTCATGCACTTTGTGAATGAATTATCCTCAGTCAGATGAAATCCTAATGCATATTTAGGACGCATTACGGTTCTGCATCGGGACAAGCTGCAAGGAGCAGGTGCATTTAATACATAGAGAGAAAGTGAGGATTCATTACTGTATTGATGTCAGAGAATATATCCATCCAAATTACAAAAACACACAAATGTCTGAGCATCATCAAGTACAGTACTCTGATAGATTACACCGGGTAATTACTATGCACACCACAAAACATTTCTCAGCCTAACTACTGCCGGCTTACCATCAATTCAGAAATCCTAAAGTGTTTTATTTGGGGGGGGGGGGATCCAATGCACGCCAACGTTGTAAACCTCAAAATATACATTATGTCAGGGAATCTCTATCTGATTTCTACTTGATCTAAAGCTACGGAGATTAGAAGCACCCGATGTCTTTTACAAATTGGATATTAACGTCTAAGGAAGATCTTTAATAGCTTCGTTTAATTGGCCTTTAAAAACCCGGGCACCAATTAATAATCAATGTTGTGATGGCAGGTCGGCATCTCTGTGTTTAAACCAATACACGACTGCACTATATTCATATTTATTCTAAGTAAAGTCTTCATTGTAATTGGCGTGTTATTAGAAACGAAGGCTTTTAGTCTGTATCAAAGTCATTGAATTAAAAAAAAATTATAATAATAAAAAAAGGGGGGGGTGGGAAATATAGATCTGTCTGGGAGAAACAAACAAGGCCACAGTGTAATGTGACAGGAAACACTCTGGTTAAGAGCCTCGTTATTTCTGCTCTTCTACGAGGGAGGGAGGGTGGTGGAAACAGCCTGCTCAGCTGTGCTCAGCTCAGGACTATATTTTTACATTTTAGTCACTTAGCAGACGCTCTTTTCCAGAGCGACTTACAGTGTGAATGCATACATTTCATACATTTTTTTTTCCCTGTGCTGGCCCCCCGTGTGAATCGAACCCACAACCCTGGTGTTGCAAACACCATGCTCTACCAACTGAGCTACAGGGAAGTCTATACGACTGTGTATGCCCAGTGTGGCTACCACCTCATCAATCTACTGTCTTCATCCGCCTGCTTGGCTAATCTCACTGTCTGGCAGTGACGAGGAGGTTCCTGTACGACTGGAACAATATACAGAAACTATCTTCCGTCAATATACAGAGGAACTCACTATACTCTTTAATAAGAAGAGGAAACAAGCTCACCTCTCTTCCCTCTGTAGTACTCTCAGTCAGTCAGGAGTAATCCTGAGCTCGTTACTGATCTTCTACCGGAGGAATTTATAGCATTGGTGATAATAATACACAGGTCTTGTGATTAAAGTAGAGAGAACGTCTCCAAAGCTAACTGTAAAGATACAACACATGACCGAAAGTATTTGGACACCTACTCGTCGAACATCTCATTCCAAAATCATGGTTGTTAATATGGAGTTGGTCCCACCTTTACTGCTATAACAGCCTCCTCTCTTCTGGGAAGGCTTTCCACTAGATGTAGGAACATTGCTGCTATAACAGCCTCCACTCTTCTGGGAAGGCTTTCCACTAGATGTTGGAACATTGCTGCTATAACAGCCTCCACTCTTCTGGGAAGGCTTTCCACTAGATGTAGGAACATTGCTGCTATAACAGCCTCCACTCTTCTGGGAAGGCTTTCCACTAGATGTTGGAACATTGCTGCTATAACAGCCTCCTCTCTTCTGGGAAGGCTTTCCACTAGATGTAGGAACATTGCTGCTATAACAGCCTCCACTCTTCTGGGAAGGCTTTCCACTAGATGTTGGTACATTGCTGCTATAACAGCCTCCACTCTTCTGGGAAGGCTTTCCACTAGATGTTGGAACATTGCTGCTATAACAGCCTCCACTCTTCTGGGAAGGCTTTCCACTAGATGTTGGAACATTGCTGCTATAACAGCCTCCACTCTTCTGGGAAGGCTTTCCACTAGATGTTGGAACATTGCTGCTATAACAGCCTCCATTCTTCTGGGAAGGCTTTCCACTAGATGTAGGAACATTGCTGCTATAACAGCCTCCACTCTTCTGGGAAGGCTTTCCACTAGATGTTGGAACATTGCTGCTATAACAGCCTCCACTCTTCTGGGAAGGCTTTCCACTAGATGTTGGAACATTGCTGCTATAACAGCCTCCACTCTTCTGGGAAGGCTTTCCACTAGATGTTGGAACATTGCTGCTATAACAGCCTCCACTCTTCTGGGAAGGCTTTCCACTAGATGTTGGAACATTGCTGCTATAACAGCCTCCACTCTTCTGGGAAGGCTTTCCACTAGATGTTGGAACATTGCTGCTATAACAGCCTCCACTCTTCTGGGAAGGCTTTCCACTAGATGTTGGAACATTGCTGCGGGGACTTGAGTCTATTCAGCTACAAGAGCATTAGTGAGGTCGGGCGCTGATGTTGGGCGATTAGGGCCCTGGCTCGCAGTCGGCGTTCCAATTCATCCCGAAAGGTGTTCGACGGGGTTGAGGTTGGAGCTCTGTGCAGGATGGTCGAGTTCTTCCACACTGATCTTGACAAGCCATTTCTGTATGGACCTCGCTTCGTGCACATTTTCATGCTGAAATAGGAAAGGGCCTTCCTCAAATGGTTGCCTTAAAGTTGGAAGCACAGAATAGTCTAGAATGTCGTTGTATGCTGTAGCGTTAAGATTTCTGTTCACTGGAACTAAGGGGCCTGAACCATGAATAACAGCCCCAGACCATTATTCCTCCTCCACCAAACTTTACAGTTGACAAGATGCATTGGGGCAGGTATCGTTCTCGGCATCTGCCATTCTACTGGGGAAACAGTAGAACAAGTATCCAGACTGGGGAAACAGCAGAATGAGTCTCCAGACTGGGGAAACAGTAGAATGAGTCTCCAGACTGGGGAAACAGTAGAATGAGTCTCCGGACTGGGGAAACAGTAGAATGAGTCTCCGGACTGGGGAAACAGCAGAATGAGTTTCCAGACTGGGGAAACAGTATTATGAGTCTCCAGACTGGGGAAACAGTATTATGAGTCTCCAGAATGGGGAAACAGTAGAATGAGTCTCCAGACTGGGGAAACAGTAGAATGAGTCTCCAGACTGGGGAAACAGTAGAATGAGTCTCCAGACTGGGGAAACAGCAGAATGAGTCTCCAGACTGGGGAAACAGTAGAATGAGTCTCCAGACTGGGGAAACAGTAGAATGAGTCTCCAGACTGGGGAAACAGTAGAATGAGTCCCCAGACTGGGGAAACAGTAGAATGAGTCTCCAGACTGGGGAAACAGTAGAATGAGTCTCCAGACTGGGGAAACAGTAGAATGAGTCTCCGGACTGGGGAAACAGTAGAATGAGTCTCCAGACTGGGGAAACAGTAGAATGAGCCTCCAGACTGGGGAAACAGTAGAATGAGTCTCCAGACTGGGGAAACAGTATTATGAGTCTCCAGACTGGGGAAACAGTAGAATGAGTCTCCAGACTGGGGAAACAGTAGAATGAGTCTCCAGACTGGGGAAACAGTAGAATGAGTCTCCAGACTGGGGAAACAGCAGAATGAGTCTCCAGACTGGGGAAACAGTATTATGAGTCTCCAGACTGGGGAAACAGTAGAATGAGTCTCCGGACTGGGGAAACAGTAGAATGAGTCTCCAGACTGGGGAAACAGTAGAATGAGCCTCCAGACTGGGGAAACAGTAGAATGAGTCTCCAGACTGGGGAAACAGTATTATGAGTCTCCAGACTGGGGAAACAGTAGAATGAGTCTCCAGACTGGGGAAACAGTAGAATGAGTCTCCAGACTGGGGAAACAGTAGAATGAGTCTCCAGACTGGGGAAACAGCAGAATGAGTCTCCAGACTGGGGAAACAGTATTATGAGTCTCCAGACTGGGGAAACAGTAGAATGAGTCTCCAGACTGGGGAAACAGTAGAATGAGTCTCCAGACTGGGGAAACAGTAGAATGAGTCTCCAGACTGGGGAAACAGCAGAATGAGTCTCCAGACTGGGGAAACAGTATTATGAGTCTCCAGACTGGGGAAACAGTAGAATGAGTCTCCAGACTGGGGAAACAGTAGAATGAGTCTCCAGACTGGGGAAACAGTAGAATGCGTCTCCAGACTGGGGAAACAGTAGAATGAGTCCCCAGACTGGGGAAACAGTAGAATGAGTCTCCAGACTGGGGAAACAGTAGAATGAGTCTCCAGACTGGGGAAACAGTAGAATGAGTCTCCAGACTGGGGAAACAGTAGAATGAGTCTCCAGACTGGGGAAACAGTAGAATGAGTCTCCAGACTGGGGAAACAGTAGAATGAGCCTCCAGACTGGGGAAACAGTATTATGAGTCTCCAGACTGGGGAAACAGTAGAATGAGTCTCCAGACTGGGGAAACAGTATTATGAGTCTCCAGACTGGGGAAACAGTAGAATGAGTCTCCAGACTGGGGAAACAGTAGAATGAGTCTCCAGACTGGGGAAACAGTAGAATGAGTCTCCAGACTGGGGAAACAGTATTATGAGTCTCCAGACTGGGGAAACAGTAGAATGAGTCTCCAGACTGGGGAAACAGTAGAATGAGTCTCCAGACTGGGAAACAGTAGAATGAGCCCCAGACTGGGGAAACAGTATTATGAGTCTCCAGAATGGGGAAACAGTAGAATGAGTCTCCAGACAGGGGAAACAGTAGAATGAGTCTCCAGACTGGGGAAACAGTAGAATGAGTATCCAGACTGGGGAAACAGTAGAACGAGTCTCCAGACTGGGGAAACAGTAGAATGAGTATCCAGACTGGGGAAACAGTAGAATGAGTATCCAGACTGGGGAAACAGTAGAATGAGTCTCCAAACTGGGGAAACAGTAGAATGAGTCTCCAGACTGGGGAAACAGTAGAATGAGTCTCCAGACTGGGGAAACAGTAGAATGAGTCTCCAGACTGGGGAAACAGTAGAATGAGTCTCCAGACTGGGGAAACAGTAGAATGAGTCTCCAGACTGGGGAAACAGTAGAATGAGTCTCCAGACTGAGGAAACAGTAGAATGAGACTCCAGACTGGGGAAACAGTAGAATGAGTCTCCAGACTGGGGAAACAGTAGAATGAGTCTCCAGACTGGGGAAACAGTAGAATGAGTATCCAGACTGGGGAAACAGTAGAACGAGTCTCCAGACTGGGGAAACAGTAGAATGAGTATCCAGACTGGGGAAACAGTAGAATGAGTATCCAGACTGGGGAAACAGTAGAATGAGTCTCCAAACTGGGGAAACAGTAGAATGAGTCTCCAGACTGGGGAAACAGTAGAATGAGTCTCCAGACTGGGGAAACAGTAGAATGAGTCTCCAGACTGGGGAAACAGTAGAATGAGTCTCCAGACTGGGGAAACAGTAGAATGAGTCTCCAGACTGGGGAAACAGTAGAATGAGTCTCCAGACTGAGGAAACAGTAGAATGAGACTCCAGACTGGGGAAACAGTAGAATGAGTCTCCAGACTGGGGAAACAGTAGAATGAGTCTCCAGACTGGGGAAACAGTAGGTTGAGTCTCCAGACTGAGGAAACAGTAGAATGAGTCTCCAGACTGGGGAAACAGTAGAATGAGCCCCAGACTGGGGAAACAGTAGAACGAGTCTCCAGACTGGGGAAACAGTAGAATGAGACTCCAGACTGGGGAAACAGTAGAATGAGTCTCCAGACTGGGGAAACAGTAGAATGAGTCTCCAGACTGGGGAAACAGTAGAATGAGTCTCCAGACTGGGGAAACAGTAGAATGATTCTCCAGACTGGGGAAACAGTAGAATGATTCTCCAGACTGGGGAAACAGTAGAATGAGTCTCCAGACTGGGGAAACAGTAGAATGATTCTCCAGACTGGGGAAACAGTAGAATGAGTCTCCAGACTGGGGAAACAGTAGAATGAGTCTCCAGACTGGGGAAACAGTAGAATGAGTCTCCAGACTGGGGAAACAGTAGAATGAGTCTCCAAACTGGGGAAACAGTAGAATGAGTCTCCAGACTGGGGAAACAGTATTATGAGTATCCAGACTGGGGAAACAGTAGAATGAGTCTCCAGACTGGGGAAACAGTAGAATGAGTCTCCAGACTGGGGAAACAGTAGAATGAGTCTCCAGACTGGGGAAACAGTATTATGAGTCTCCAGACTGGGGAAACAGTAGAATGAGTCTCCAGACTGGGGAAACAGTAGAATGAGTCTCCAGACTGGGGAAACAGTAGAATGAGCCTCCAGACTGGGGAAACAGTATTATGAGTCTCCAGACTGGGGAAACAGTAGAATGAGTCTCCAGACTGGGGAAACAGTATTATGAGTCTCCAGACTGGGGAAACAGTAGAATGAGTCTCCAGACTGGGGAAACAGTAGAATGAGTCTCCAGACTGGGGAAACAGTAGAATGAGTCTCCAGACTGGGGAAACAGTATTATGAGTCTCCAGACTGGGGAAACAGTAGAATGAGTCTCCAGACTGGGGAAACAGTAGAATGAGTCTCCAGACTGGGAAACAGTAGAATGAGCCCCAGACTGGGGAAACAGTATTATGAGTCTCCAGAATGGGGAAACAGTAGAATGAGTCTCCAGACAGGGGAAACAGTAGAATGAGTCTCCAGACTGGGGAAACAGTAGAATGAGTATCCAGACTGGGGAAACAGTAGAACGAGTCTCCAGACTGGGGAAACAGTAGAATGAGTATCCAGACTGGGGAAACAGTAGAATGAGTATCCAGACTGGGGAAACAGTAGAATGAGTCTCCAAACTGGGGAAACAGTAGAATGAGTCTCCAGACTGGGGAAACAGTAGAATGAGTCTCCAGACTGGGGAAACAGTAGAATGAGTCTCCAGACTGGGGAAACAGTAGAATGAGTCTCCAGACTGGGGAAACAGCAGAATGAGTCTCCAGACTGGGGAAACAGTATTATGAGTCTCCAGACTGGGGAAACAGTAGAATGAGTCTCCAGACTGGGGAAACAGTAGAATGAGTCTCCAGACTGGGAAACAGTAGAATGAGCCCCAGACTGGGGAAACAGTATTATGAGTCTCCAGAATGGGGAAACAGTAGAATGAGTCTCCAGACAGGGGAAACAGTAGAATGAGTCTCCAGACTGGGGAAACAGTAGAATGAGTATCCAGACTGGGGAAACAGTAGAACGAGTCTCCAGACTGGGGAAACAGTAGAATGAGTATCCAGACTGGGGAAACAGTAGAATGAGTATCCAGACTGGGGAAACAGTAGAATGAGTCTCCAAACTGGGGAAACAGTAGAATGAGTCTCCAGACTGGGGAAACAGTAGAATGAGTCTCCAGACTGGGGAAACAGTAGAATGAGTCTCCAGACTGGGGAAACAGTAGAATGAGTCTCCAGACTGGGGAAACAGTAGAATGAGTCTCCAGACTGGGGAAACAGTAGAATGAGTCTCCAGACTGAGGAAACAGTAGAATGAGACTCCAGACTGGGGAAACAGTAGAATGAGTCTCCAGACTGGGGAAACAGTAGAATGAGTCTCCAGACTGGGGAAACAGTAGGTTGAGTCTCCAGACTGAGGAAACAGTAGAATGAGTCTCCAGACTGGGGAAACAGTAGAATGAGCCCCAGACTGGGGAAACAGTAGAACGAGTCTCCAGACTGGGGAAACAGTAGAATGAGACTCCAGACTGGGGAAACAGTAGAATGAGTCTCCAGACTGGGGAAACAGTAGAATGAGTCTCCAGACTGGGGAAACAGTAGAATGAGTCTCCAGACTGGGGAAACAGTAGAATGATTCTCCAGACTGGGGAAACAGTAGAATGATTCTCCAGACTGGGGAAACAGTAGAATGAGTCTCCAGACTGGGGAAACAGTAGAATGATTCTCCAGACTGGGGAAACAGTAGAATGAGTCTCCAGACTGGGGAAACAGTAGAATGAGTCTCCAGACTGGGGAAACAGTAGAATGAGTCTCCAGACTGGGGAAACAGTAGAATGAGTCTCCAAACTGGGGAAACAGTAGAATGAGTCTCCAGACTGGGGAAACAGTATTATGAGTATCCAGACTGGGGAAACAGTAGAATGAGTCTCCAGACTGGGGAAACAGTAGAATGAGTCTCCAGACTGGGGAAACAGTAGATTGAGTTTCCAGACTGGGGAAACAGTAGAATGAGTCTCCGGACTGGGGAAACAGTAGGTTGAGTCTCCAGACTGGGGAAACAGTAGAATGAGTCTCCAGACTGAGGAAACAGTAGAATGAGTCTCCAGACTGGGGAAACAGTACACTGAGTCTCCAGACTGTTGCTCCAGTAAAAAATGAACGTGAGATAAATGTCGGAGAGGTCTAGCAGGCTGTGGTGATTTATACATTCTCAGAGAGGCTGGTTTGAAAGAGAGGAGGAGGAGGAGGAGGAGGAGGAGGGAGGAGGAGGAGGAGGAGGAGGAGGAGGAGGAGAGGAGGGGCAGAGAAAGGAGGCCTGGAGATTTATCATCTCAGTTCACTTTTTCCAAGCGGCTTGGCCCTCCAGAAACAACAACACAGGTATTTAACCTGCTCCCTGTCAGCCCTGCACGGAAAACTGGTATCCTTCATCAGGGAGGAAGTGCACATTTTGCTAAATGACCAAACTATCTCGACTATTTTTCATTCTCATATGTAAGTTGGTAACCTTCCAAAGAGAGTGATGGATGAAGCTGAGTTCGTTTCAAGGTTAGACGTTAAGACTTGCAGTAGAGAAACCGAAACTCCATCAAAACCGTAAGAGCCCCTTCACACTTCACCGTGCTTTGACAAAGATGTCGACATTTCACAGGTCAAACACTTGACGAGGACCTCCGATCTCACGGATCTGTTACAATATGTTTAGAATGAAGAGGAACTCCCATCTCACTGATCTGTTACAATATGTTTAGAATGAAGAGGAACTCCCATCTCACTGATCTGTTACAATATGTTTAGAATGAAGAGGAACTCCCATCTCACTGATCTGTTACAATATGTTTAGAATGAAGAGGAACTCCCATCTCACTGATCTGTTACAATATGTTTAGAATGAAGAGGAACTCCCATCTCACTGATCTGTTACAATATGTTTAGAATGAAGAGGAACTCCCATCTCACTGATCTGTTACAATATGTTTAGAATGAAGAGGAACTCCCATCTCACTGATCTGTTACAATATGTTTAGAATGAAGAGGAACTCCCATCTCACTGATCTGTTACAATATGTTTAGAATGAAGAGGAACTCCCATCTCACTGATCTGTTACAATATGTTTAGAATGAAGAGGAACTCCCATCTCACTGATCTGTTACAATATGTTTAGAATGAAGAGGAACTCCCATCTCACTGATCTGTTACAATATGTTTAGAATGAAGAGGACCTCCCATCTCACTGATCTGTTACAATATGTTTAGAATGAAGAGGACCTCCCATCTCACTGATCTGTTACAATATGTTTAGAATGAAGAGGAACTCCCATCTCACTGATCTGTTACAATATGTTTAGAATGAAGAGGACCTCCCATCTCACTGATCTGTTACAATATGTTTAGAATGAAGAGGAACTCCCATCTCACTGATCTGTTACAATATGTTTAGAATGAAGAGGAACTCCCATCTCACTGATCTGTTACAATATGTTTAGAATGAAGAGGAACTCCCATCTCACTGATCTGTTACAATATGTTTAGAATGAAGAGGAACTCCCATCTCACTGATCTGTTACAATATGTTTAGAATGAAGAGGACCTCCCATCTCACTGATCTGTTACAATATGTTTAGAATGAAGAGGAACTCCCATCTCACTGATCTGTTACAATATGTTTAGAATGAAGAGGAACTCCCATCTCACTGATCTGTTACAATATGTTTAGAATGAAGAGGAACTCCCATCTCACTGATCTGTTACAATATGTTTAGAATGAAGAGGAACTCCCATCTCACTGATCTGTTACAATATGTTTAGAATGAAGAGGAACTCCCATCTCACTGATCTGTTACAATATGTTTAGAATGAAGAGGAACTCCCATCTCACTGATCTGTTACAATATGTTTAGAATGAAGAGGACCTCCCATCTCACTGATCTGTTACAATATGTTAAGAATGAAGAGGACCTCCCATCTCACTGATCTGTTACAATATGTTTAGAATGAAGAGGAACTCCCATCTCACTGATCTGTTACAATATGTTTAGAATGAGGAGGAACTCCCATCTCACTGATCTGTTACAATATGTTTAGAATGAGGAGGACCTCCCATCTCACCTGATCTGTTACAACATGTTTAGAACAACAAGCTCTAACGACAACACTAGATATACTCTTTAAGGAGTACCTGGGATAGGATTAAGTAATCCTTCTACTCCTTCTAACCCTCCCCCCCTACCCCCCCCCCCCCCCCCCCCCTAAAAGATATAGATGTACTATTGTAAAGTGGTTGTTCCACTGGATATCTTAAGGTGAATGCACCAATTTGTAAGTCTCTCTGGATAAGAGCGTCTGCTAAATGACGTTAATGTAATGTAAATGTAAATATACTTCTCTTTGATAACAGCGTGGGTAATGCCAGAGTTGGAGATAGATGTGTCGTCGATACTGTTGTTGTGCAGCCCGTTTGAATCAGAGCATATCGCCAACAGCTGTTCTGTCAACCTCAGATCAACATTGTTTATTCAACAACTGAAATGAATGGCAGGTGGTTTAAAGTGATCGGTTACATACATAACATAATATTACGTTGCATCATCAGTCATTCATCCTTCATGAGACAAAGATTAAATCATATTATCTGTCTAACTTGACGTTAACCAGTCTGCATCCCAAATGGGAAATAATTATATGAAATGTATGCATTCACTACTGTAAGTCGCTCTGGATAAGAGCGTCTGCTAAATGACTAAAATGTAAATGTAAATGTTATTACTACATAGTCCACTAGTTCTGACCAGGGTTCTGGATAGTCCACTAGTTCTGACCGGGGTTCTGGATAGTCCACTAGTTCTGACTGGGGTTCTGGATAGTCCACTAGTTCTGACCAGGGCTCTGGATAGTCCACTAGTTCTGACCTGGGCTCTGGATAGTCCACTAGCTCTGACTGGGGTTCTGGATAGTCCACTAGTTCTGACTGGGGTTCTGGATAGTCCACTAGTTCTGACCAGGGTTCTGGATAGTCCACTAGTTCTGACTGGGGTTCTGGATAGTCCACTAGTTCTGACCAGGGCTCTGGATAGTCCACTAGTTCTGACCAGGGTTCTGGATAGTCCACTAGTTCTGACCAGGGTTCTGGATAGTCCACTAGTTCTGACTGGGATTCTGGATAGTCCACTATTTCTGACCAGGGTTCTGGATAGTCCACTAGTTCTGACTGGGGTTCTGGATAGTCCACTAGTTCTGACCAGGGTACTGGATAGTCCACTAGTTCTGACCGGGTTTCTGGATAGTCCACTAGTTCTGACTGGGGTTCTGGATAGTCCACTAGTTCTGACTGGGGTTCTGGATAGTCCACTAGTTCTGACCAGGGTTCTGGATAGTCCACTAGTTCTGACCGGGGTTCTGGATAGTCCACTAGTTCTGACCAGGGTTCTGGATAGTCCACTAGTTCTGACTGGGGTTCTGGATAGTCCACCAGTTCTGACCAGGGCTCTGGATAGTCCACTAGTTCTGACCAGGGTTCTGGATAGTCCACTAGTTCTGACCAGGGTTCTGGATAGTCCACTAGTTCTGACTGGGGTTCTGGATAGTCCACTAGTTCTGACCAGGGCTCTGGATAGTCCACTAGTTCTGACCAGGGTTCTGGATAGTCCACTAGTTCTGACCTGGGCTCTGGATAGTCCACTAGTTCTGACCAGGGCTCTGGATAGTCCACTAGTTCTGACCAGGGTTCTGGATAGTCCACTAGTTCTGACCGGGGTTCTGGATAGTCCACTAGTTCTGACCAGGGTTCTGGATAGTCCACTAGTTCTGACCAGGGCTCTAGATAGTCCACTAGTTCTGACTGGGGTTCTGGATAGTCCACTAGTTCTGACTGGGGTTCTGGATAGTCCACTAGTTCTGACCAGGGTTCTGGATAGTCCACTAGTTCTGACTGGGGTTCTGGATAGTCCACTAGTTCTGACTGGGGTTCTGGATAGTCCACTAGTTCTGACCAGGGTTCTGGATAGTCCACTAGTTCTGACTGGGGTTCTGGATAGTCCACTAGTTCTGACTGGGGTTCTGGATAGTCCACTAGTTCTGACCAGGGTTCTGGATAGTCCACTAGTTCTGACTGGGGTTCTGGATAGTCCACTAGTTCTGACCAGGGCTCTGGATAGTCCACTAGTTCTGACCAGGGTTCTGGATAGTCCACTAGTTCTGACCAGGGCTCTGGATAGTCCACTAGTTCTGACTGGGGTTCTGGATAGTCCACTAGTTCTGACTGGGGTTCTGGATAGTCCACTAGTTCTGACCGGGGCTCTGGATAGTCCACTAGTTCTGACTGGGGTTCTGGATAGTGCACTAGTTCTGACTGGGGTTCTGGATAGTCCACTAGTTCTGACCAGAGCTCTGGATAGTCCACTAGTTCCGACCAGGGTTCTGGATAGTCCACTAGTTCTGACCACGGTTCTGGATAGTCCACTAGTTCTGACTGGGATTCTGGATAGTCCACTAGTTCTGACCAGGGTTCTGGATAGTCCACTAGTTCTGACCAGGGTTCTGGATAGTCCACTAGTTCTGTCCAGGGTTCTGGATAGTCCACTAGTTCTGACCAGGGCTCTGGATAGTCCACTAGTTCTGACTGGGATTCTGGATAGTCCACTAGTTCTGACAAGGGCTCTGGATAGTCCACTAGTTCTGACCAGGGTTCTGGATAGTCCACTAGTTCTGACCAGGGTTCTGGATAGTCCACTAGTTCTGACTGGGATTCTGGATAGTCCACTAGTTCTGAGCAGGGTTCTGGATAATCCACTAGTTCTGACCAGGGTTCTGGATAGTCCACTAGTTCTGTCCAGGGTTCTGGATAGTCCACTAGTTCTGACCAGGGCTCTGGATAGTCCACTAGTTCTGACTGGGGTTCTGGATAGTCCACTAGTTCTGACTGGGATTCTGGATAGTCCACTAGTTCTGACAAGGGCTCTGGATAGTCCACTAGTTCTGACCAGGGTTCTGGATAGTCCACTAGTTCTGACCAGGGTTCTGGATAGTCCACTAGTTCTGACTGGGGTTCTGGATAGTCCACTAGTTCTGACCGGGGAGCTGGATAGTCCACTAGTTCTGACTGGGGCTCTGGATAGTCCACTAGTTCTGACTGGGGTTCTGGATAGTCCACTAGTTCTGACTGGGGTTCTGGGTAGTCCACTAGTTCTGGCTGGGGTCCTGGATAGTCCACTAGTTCTGACCAGGGCTCTGGATAGTCCACTAGTTCTGACTGGGGCTCTGAGTTACTGTTTAGAGATGATATGTCCAGGGTGTGTTCCTGTTTAGAGATGATATGTCCAGGGTGAGTTCCTGTTTAGAGATGATATGTCCAGGGTGAGTTCCTGTTTAGAGATGATATGTCCAGGGTGAGTTCATGTTTAGAGATTATATGTCCAGGGTGAGTTCCTGTTTAGAGATGATATGTCCAGGGTGAGTTCCTGTTTAGAGATGATATGTCCAGGATGAGTTCCTGTTTAGAGATGATATGTCCCGGGTGATTTCCTGTTTAGAGATGATATGTCCAGGGTGAGTTCCTGTTTAGAGATGATATGTCCAGGGTGAGTTCCTGTTTAGAGATGATATGTCCAGGGTGAGTTCCTGTTTAGAGATGATATGTCCAGGGTGAGTTCCTGTTTAGAGATGATATGTCAGGGTGAGTTCCTGTTTAGAGATGATATGTCCAGGATGAGTTCCTGTTTAGAGATGATATGTCCAGGGTGAGTTCCTGTTTAGAGATGATATGTCCAGGGTGAGTTCCTGTTTAGAGATGATATGTCCAGGGTGAGTTCCTGTTTAGAGATATGTCAGGGTGAGTTCCTGTTTAGAGATGATATGTCCAGGGTGAGTTCCTGTTTAGAGATGATATGTCCAGGGTGTGTTCCTGTTTAGAGATGATATGTCCAGGGTGAGTTCCTGTTTAGATATGTATGTCCAGGGTGAGTTCCTGTTTAGAGATGATATGTCCAGGGTGAGTTCCTGTTTAGAGATGATATGTCCAGGGTGAGTTCCTGTTTAGAGATGATATGTCCAGGGTGAGTTCCTGTTTAGAGATGATATGTCCAGGGTGAGTTCCTGTTTAGATATGTATGTCCAGGGTGAGTTCCTGTTTAGAGATGATATGTTCAGGGTGAGTTCCTGTTTAGAGATGATATGTCCCGGGTGATTTCCTGTTTAGAGATGATATGTCAGGGTGAGTTCCTGTTTAGAGATGATATGTCCAGGGTGAGTTCCTGTTTAGAGATATGTCAGGGTGAGTTCCTGTTTAGAGATGATATGTCCAGGGTGAGTTCCTGTTTAGAGATGATATGTCCAGGGTGAGTTCCTGTTTAGAGATATGTCAGGGTGAGTTCCTGTTTAGAGATGATATGTCAGGGTGAGTTCCTGTTTAGAGATGATATGTCCAGGGTGAGTTCCTGTTTAGAGATGATATGTCCAGGGTGAGTTCCTGTTTAGAGATGATATGTCCAGGGTGAGTTCCTGTTTAGAGATGATATGTCCAGGGTGAGTTCCTGTTTAGAGATGATATGTCCAGGGTGAGTTCCTGTTTAGAGATGATATGTCCAGGGTGAGTTCCTGTTTAGAGATATGTCAGGGTGAGTTCCTGTTTAGAGATGATATGTCCAGGGTGAGTTCCTGTTTAGAGATGATATGTCCAGGGTGAGTTCCTGTTTAGAGATGATATGTCCAGGGTGAGTTCCTGTTTAGAGATGATATGTCCAGGGTGAGTTCCTGTTTAGAGATGATATGTCCAGGGTGAGTTCCTGTTTAGAGATGATATGTCCAGCTGCGTATTGAAATTATACGCCATTTTGTCATTGTTTTATAACAACTTGTTAATTTACTCGACATACGTTTCCTTTTACTACAGTTGATCAAACTGAGGTACTGTATGCTAGAGAGATAAGTCAGCCTTTCTGGTCTGTAATAACAATAGACTGTCCTTATAATTAGTTTAAAGTTTCTTCCCCGAGCAGGAAGAGGCAGACATGTTGCCGGTGGAAAATATAAAATGTCTGCAAATCTTTCATCAGTTTTAGAGGAGATGTTCCAGCCAGAAAGTGTTTCCCCACTTCTCTCCCTGAGAGTGGCTGTTGATGTAGTGCTCAGTAAAGGACATGAACCTTGCAGACCACACCCAGGAGAGCACATTTCAACCCTGTACATTAGATAGCTTCTAGGAAGAACCAAAGACATGACATGATAGAACAGGCAAATAAGATTCATATTGAAACACTAAGGATGACCCATAACTGCAAGTACACCCAGTCTTTATCTCCTGACCCCCCCCCCCACTGAGAGAACAGTTAACCCAGTCTTTATCTCCTGACCCCCCCCCCCCCACTGAGAGAACAGTTAACCCAGTCTTTATCTCCTGACCCCCCCCCCACTGAGAGAACAGTTAACCCAGTCTTTATCTCCTGACCCCCCCCCCCCACTGAGAGAACAGTTAACCCAGTCTTTATCTCCTGACCCCCCCCACTGAGAGAACAGTTAACCCAGTCTTTATCTCCTGACCCCCCCCCCCCACTGAGAGAACAGTTAACCCAGTCTTTATCTCCTGACCCCCCCCCCACTGAGAGAACAGTTAGCCCAGTCTTTATCTCCTGACCCCCCCCCCCCACTGAGAGAACAGTTAACCCAGTCTTTATCTCCTGACCCCCCCCCCACTGAGAGAACAGTTAACCCAGTCTTTATCTCCTGACCCCCCCCCCCACTGAGAGAACAGTTAACCCAGTCTTTATCTCCTGACCCCCCCCACTGAGAGAACAGTTAACCCAGTCTTTATCTCCTGACCCCCCCCCCCCCCACTGAGAGAACAGTTAACCCAGTCTTTATCTCCTGACCCCCCCCCCACTGAGAGAACAGTTAACCCAGTCTTTATCTCCTGACCCCCCCACTGAGAGAACAGTTAACCCAGTCTTTATCTCCTGACCCCCCCCCCCACTGAGAGAACAGTTAACCCAGTCTTTATCTCCTGACCCCCCCCCCCACTGAGAGAACAGTTAACCCAGTCTTTATCTCCTGACCCCCCCCCACTGAGAGAACAGTTAACCCAGTCTTTATCTCCTGACCCCCCCCCCACTGAGAGAACAGTTAACCCAGTCTTTATCTCCTGACCCCCCCCCACTGAGAGAACAGTTAACCCAGTCTTTATCTCCTGACCCCCCCCCCCCACTGAGAGAACAGTTAGCCCAGTCTTTATCTCCTGACCCCCCCCCCCACTGAGAGAACAGTTAACCCAGTCTTTATCTCCTGACCCCCCCCCACTGAGAGAACAGTTAACCCAGTCTTTATCTCCTGACCCCCCCCCCCCACTGAGAGAACAGTTAACCCAGTCTTTATCTCCTGACCCCCCCCCCACTGAGAGAACAGTTAACCCAGTCTTTATCTCCTGACCCCCCCCCCCCCACTGAGAGAACAGTTAACCCAGTCTTTATCTCCTGACCCCCCCCCACTGAGAGAACAGTTAACCCAGTCTTTATCTCCTGACCCCCCCCCACTGAGAGAACAGTTAACCCAGTCTTTATCTCCTGACCCCCCCCCCCACTGAGAGAACAGTTAACCCAGTCTTTATCTCCTGACCCCCCCCCCCCACTGAGAGAACAGTTAACCCAGTCTTTATCTCCTGACCCCCCCCACTGAGAGAACAGTTAACCCAGTCTTTATCTCCTGACCCCCCCCCCACTGAGAGAACAGTTAACCCAGTCTTTATCTCCTGACCCCCCCCCACTGAGAGAACAGTTAACCCAGTCTTTATCTCCTGACCCCCCCCCACTGAGAGAACAGTTAACCCAGTCTTTATCTCCTGACCCCCCCCCCCACTGAGAGAACAGTTAACCCAGTCTTTATCTCCTGACCCCCCCCCACTGAGAGAACAGTTAACCCAGTCTTTATCTCCTGACCCCCCCCCCCCACTGAGAGAACAGTTAACCCAGTCTTTATCTCCTGACCCCCCCCCCCACTGAGAGAACAGTTAACCCAGTCTTTATCTCCTGACCCCCCCCCCCCACTGAGAGAACAGTTAACCCAGTCTTTATCTCCTGCCCCCCCCCCCACTGAGAGAACAGTTAACCCAGCCTTTATCTCCTGACCCCCCCCTCCCCCACTGAGAGAACAGTTAACTCAGTCTTTATCTCCTGACCCCCCCCCCCACTGAGAGAACAGTTAACTCAGCCTTTATCTCCTGACCCCCCCCACTGAGAGAACAGTTAACCCTGTCTTTATCTCCTGACCCCCCCCCCCACTGAGAGAACAGTTAACCCAGTCTTTATCTCCTGACCCCCCCCCCACTGAGAGAACAGTTAACCCAGTCTTTATCTCCTGACCCCCCCCCCCCCCACTGAGAGAACAGTTAACTCAGCCTTTATCTCCTGACCCCCCCCCCACTGAGAGAACAGTTAACCCAGTCTTTATCTCCTGACCCCCCCCCCCACTGAGAGAACAGTTAACTCAGTCTTTATCTCCTGACCCCCCCCCCACTGAGAGAACAGTTAACCCAGTCTTTATCTCCTGACCCCCCCCCCCCACTGAGAGAACAGTTAACCCAGTCTTTATCTCCTGACCCCCCCCCCCACTGAGAGAACAGTTAACTCAGTCTTTATCTCATGATCCCCCCCCCACTGAGAGAACAGTTAACCCAGTCTTTATCTCCTGACCCCCCCCCCACTGAGAGAACAGTTAACTCAGTCTTTATCTCCTGACCCCCCCCCCACTGAGAGAACAGTTAACCCAGTCTTTATCTCCTGACCCCCCCCCCCCCCACTGAGAGAACAGTTAACCCAGTCTTTATCTCCTGACCCCCCCCCCCCACTGAGAGAACAGTTAACCCAGTCTTTATCTCCTGACCCCCCCCCCCCACTGAGAGAACAGTTAACTCAGTCTTTATCTCCTGACCCCCCCCCCACTGAGAGAACAGTTAACTCAGTCTTTATCTCCTGACCCCCCCCCCCACTGAGAGAACAGTTAACTCAGCCTTTATCTCCTGACCCCCCCCCCTCCACTGAGAGAACAGTTAACCCAGTCTTTATCTCCTGACCCCCCCCCCCACTGAGAGAACAGTTAACCCAGTCTTTATCTCCTGACCCCCCCCACTGAGAGAACAGTTAACCCAGTCTTTATCTCCTGACCCCCCCCCTCACTGAGAGAACAGTTAGCCCAGTCTTTATCTCCTGACCCCCCCCCCCCCACTGAGAGAACAGTTAACCCAGTCTTTATCTCCTGACCCCCCCCCCCCCACTGAGAGAACAGTTAACCCAGTCTTTATCTCCTGACCCCCCCCCCCCCACTGAGAGAACAGTTAGCCCAGTCTTTATCTCCTGACCCCCCCCCACTGAGAGAACAGTTAACCCAGTCTTTATCTCCTGACCCCCCCCCCCCCCACTGAGATAACAGTTAACCCAGTCTTTATCTCCTGACCCCCCCCACTGAGAGAACAGTTAACCCGGTCTTTATCTCCTGACCCCCCCACTGAGAGAACAGTTAACCCAGTCTTTATCTCCTGACCCCCCCCCCCCCACTGAGAGAACAGTTAACCCAGTCTTTATCTCCTGACCCCCCCCCCCCCACTGAGAGAACAGTTAACCCAGTCTTTATCTCCTGACCCCCCCCACTGAGAGAACAGTTAACCCAGTCTTTATCTCCTGACCCCCCCCCCACTGAGAGAACAGTTAACCCAGTCTTTATCTCCTGACCCCCCCACTGAGAGAACAGTTAACCCAGTCTTTATCTCCTGACCCCCCCCCCCCACTGAGAGAACAGTTAGCCCAGTCTTTATCTCCTGACCCCCCCCCCCCCACTGAGAGAACAGTTAACCCAGTCTTTATCTCCTGACCCCCCCCACTGAGAGAACAGTTAACCCAGTCTTTATCTCCTGACCCCCCCCCCCACTGAGAGAACAGTTAACCCAGTCTTTATCTCCTGACCCCCCCACTGAGAGAACAGTTAACCCAGTCTTTATCTCCTGACCCACCCCCCCCCACTGAGAGACCAGTTAACCCAGTCTTTATCTCCTGACCCCCCCCACTGAGAGAACAGTTAACCCAGTCTTTATCTCCTGACCCCCCCCCACTGAGAGAACAGTTAACCCAGTCTTTATCTCCTGCCCCCCCCCCCCCACTGAGAGAACAGTTAACCCAGCCTTTATCTCCTGACCCCCCCCTCCCCCACTGAGAGAACAGTTAACTCAGTCTTTATCTCCTGACCCCCCCCCCACTGAGAGAACAGTTAACTCAGCCTTTATCTCCTGACCCCCCCCACTGAGAGAACAGTTAACCCTGTCTTTATCTCCTGACCCCCCCCCCCCACTGAGAGAACAGTTAACCCAGTCTTTATCTCCTGACCCCCCCCCCCCACTGAGAGAACAGTTAACCCAGTCTTTATCTCCTGACCCCCCCCCCCCCACTGAGAGAACAGTTAACTCAGCCTTTATCTCCTGACCCCCCCCCCCCCACTGAGAGAACAGTTAACCCAGTCTTTATCTCCTGACCCCCCCCCCCCCACTGAGAGAACAGTTAACTCAGTCTTTATCTCCTGACCCCCCCCCACTGAGAGAACAGTTAACCCAGTCTTTATCTCCTGACCCCCCCCCCCACTGAGAGAACAGTTAACCCAGTCTTTATCTCCTGACCCCCCCCCCCCACTGAGAGAACAGTTAACTCAGTCTTTATCTCCTGACCCCCCCCCCCCCCACTGAGAGAACAGTTAACCCAGTCTTTATCTCCTGACCCCCCCCCCACCACTGAGAGAACAGTTAACCCAGTCTTTATCTCCTGACCCCCCCCCCCACTGAGAGAACAGTTAACCCAGTCTTTATCTCCTGACCCCCCCCCCCCCCACTGAGAGAACAGTTAACCCAGTCTTTATCTCCTGACCCCCCCCCCCCCCACTGAGAGAACAGTTAACCCAGTCTTTATCTCCTGACCCCCCCCTCCCCCACTGAGAGAACAGTTAACCCAGTCTTTATCTACTGACCCCCCCCCCACTGAGAGAACAGTTAACCCAGTCCTTATCTCCTGACCCCCCCCCCCCACTGAGAGAACAGTTAACTCAGTCTTTATCTCCTGACCCCCCCCCCACTGAGAGAACAGTTAACTCAGTCTTTATCTCCTGACCCCCCCCCCCCACTGAGAGAACAGTTAACTCAGCCTTTATCTCCTGACCCCCCCCCCCCCACTGAGAGAACAGTTAACCCAGTCTTTATCTCCTGACCCCCCCCCCCCCACTGAGAGAACAGTTAACCCAGTCTTTATCTCCTGACCCCCCCCACTGAGAGAACAGTTAACCCAGTCTTTATCTCCTGACCTCCCCCCCTCACTGAGAGAACAGTTCGCCCAGTCTTTATCTCCTGACCCCTCCCCCCCCACTGAGAGAACAGTTAACCCAGTCTTTATCTCCTGACCCCCCCCCCCCCCCACTGAGAGAACAGTTAACTCAGTCCTTATCTCCTGACCCCCCCCCCACTGAGAGAACAGTTAACTCAGTCTTTATCTCCTGACCCCCCCCCCCACTGAGAGAACAGTTAACCCAGTCTTTATCTCCTGACCCCCCCCCCCCACTGAGAGAACAGTTAACTCAGCCTTTATCTCCTGACCCCCCCCCCCCACTGAGAGAACAGTTAACCCAGTCTTTATCTCCTGACCCCCCCCACTGAGAGAACAGTTAACCAAGTCTTTATCTCCTGACCTCCCCCCCTCACTGAGAGAACAGTTCGCCCAGTCTTTATCTCCTGACCCCTCCCCCCCCACTGAGAGAACAGTTAACCCAGTCTTTATCTCCTGACCCCCCCCCCCCCCACTGAGAGAACAGTTAACCCAGTCTTTATCTCCTGACCCCCCCCCCCACTGAGAGAACAGTTAACCCAGTCTTTATCTCCTGACCCCCCCCCCCACTGAGAGAACAGTTAACCCAGTCTTTATCTCCTGACCCCCCCCCCCCACTGAGAGAACAGTTAACTCAGCCTTTATCTCCTGACCCCCCCCCCACTGAGAGAACAGTTAACTCAGTCTTTATCTCCTGACCCCCCCCCCCCACTGAGAGAACAGTTAACTCAGCCTTTATCTCCTGACCCCCCCCACTGAGAGAACAGTTAACCCTGTCTTTATCTCCTGACCCCCCCCCCCCCACTGAGAGAACAGTTAACCCAGTCTTTATCTCCTGACCCCCCCCCCCCCACTGAGAGAACAGTTAACCCAGTCTTTATCTCCTGACCCCCCCCCCACTGAGAGAACAGTTAACTCAGCCTTTATCTCCTGACCCCCCCCCCCCCACTGAGAGAACAGTTAACCCAGTCTTTATCTCCTGACCCCCCCCCCCCACTGAGATAACAGTTAACCCAGTCTTTATCTCCTGACCCCCCCCCCCCCACTGAGAGAACAGTTAACCCAGTCTTTATCTCCTGACCCCCCCCTCCCCCACTGAGAGAACAGTTAACCCAGTCTTTATCTACTGACCCCCCCCCCCCACTGAGAGAACAGTTAACCCAGTCCTTATCTCCTGACCCCCCCCCCCACTGAGAGAACAGTTAACTCAGTCTTTATCTCCTGACCCCCCCCCCCCACTGAGAGAACAGTTAACTCAGTCTTTATCTCCTGACCCCCCCCCCCCCACTGAGAGAACAGTTAACTCAGCCTTTATCTCCTGACCCCCCCCCCCCACTGAGAGAACAGTTAACCCAGTCTTTATCTCCTGACCCCCCCCCCCCCACTGAGAGAACAGTTAACCCAGTCTTTATCTCCTGACCCCCCCCACTGAGAGAACAGTTAACCCAGTCTTTATCTCCTGACCCCCCCCCCCTCACTGAGAGAACAGTTAGCCCAGTCTTTATCTCCTGACCCCTCCGCCCCCACTGAGAGAACAGTTAACCCAGTCTTTATCTCCTGACCCCCCCCCCACTGAGAGAACAGTTAACTCAGCCTTTATCTCCTGACCCCCCCCCACTGAGAGAACAGTTAACCCTGTCTTTATCTCCTGACCCCCCCCCCCCACTGAGAGAACAGTTAACCCAGTCTTTATCTCCTGACCCCCCCCCCCACTGAGAGAACAGTTAACCCAGTCTTTATCTCCTGACCCCCCCCCCCCCCACTGAGAGAACAGTTAACTCAGCCTTTATCTCCTGACCCCCCCCCCACTGAGAGAACAGTTAACCCAGTCTTTATCTCCTGACCCCCCCCCCACTGAGAGAACAGTTAACTCAGTCTTTATCTCCTGACCCCCCCCCACTGAGAGAACAGTTAACCCAGTCTTTATCTCCTGACCCCCCCCCCCACTGAGAGAACAGTTAACCCAGTCTTTATCTCCTGACCCCCCCCCCACTGAGAGAACAGTTAACTCAGTCTTTATCTCATGATCCCCCCCCCACTGAGAGAACAGTTAACCCAGTCTTTATCTCCTGACCCCCCCCCACTGAGAGAACAGTTAACTCAGTCTTTATCTCCTGACCCCCCCCCACTGAGAGAACAGTTAACCCAGTCTTTATCTCCTGACCCCCCCCCCCCCCACTGAGAGAACAGTTAACCCAGTCTTTATCTCCTGACCCCCCCCTCCCCCACTGAGAGAACAGTTAACCCAGTCTTTATCTCCTGACCCCCCCCCCCCACTGAGAGAACAGTTAACTCAGTCTTTATCTCCTGACCCCCCCCCCACTGAGAGAACAGTTAACTCAGTCTTTATCTCCTGACCCCCCCCCCCACTGAGAGAACAGTTAACTCAGCCTTTATCTCCTGACCCCCCCCCCCTCCACTGAGAGAACAGTTAACCCAGTCTTTATCTCCTGACCCCCCCCCCACTGAGAGAACAGTTAACCCAGTCTTTATCTCCTGACCCCCCCCACTGAGAGAACAGTTAACCCAGTCTTTATCTCCTGACCCCCCCCTCACTGAGAGAACAGTTAGCCCAGTCTTTATCTCCTGACCCCCCCCCCCCCACTGAGAGAACAGTTAACCCAGTCTTTATCTCCTGACCCCCCCCCCCCCCACTGAGAGAACAGTTAACCCAGTCTTTATCTCCTGACCCCCCCCCCCCCCACTGAGAGAACAGTTAACCCAGTCTTTATCTCCTGACCCCCCCCCCCCCACTGAGAGAACAGTTAACCCAGTCTTTATCTCCTGACCCCCCCCCCCCACTGAGAGAACAGTTAACCCAGTCTTTATCTCCTGACCCCCCCCCCCACTGAGAGAACAGTTAACCCAGTCTTTATCTCCTGACCCCCCCCCCCCCCACTGAGAGAACAGTTAACCCAGTCTTTATCTCCTGACCCCCCCCACTGAGAGAACAGTTAACCCGGTCTTTATCTCCTGACCCCCCCACTGAGAGAACAGTTAACCCAGTCTTTATCTCCTGACCCCCCCCACTGAGAGAACAGTTAACCCAGTCTTTATCTCCTGACCCCCCCCCACTGAGAGAACAGTTAGCCCAGTCTTTATCTCCTGACCCCCCCCCCCCCACTGAGAGAACAGTTAACCCAGTCTTTATCTCCTGACCCCCCCCCCCACTGAGAGAACAGTTAACCCAGTCTTTATCTCCTGACCCCCCCCCCCACTGAGAGAACAGTTAACCCAGTCTTTATCTCCTGACCCCCCCCCCCACTGAGAGAACAGTTAACCCAGTCTTTATCTCCTGACCCCCCCCCACTGAGAGAACAGTTAACCCAGTCTTTATCTCCTGACCCCCCCCCCCCACTGAGAGAACAGTTAACCCAGTCTTTATCTCCTGACCCCCCCCCACTGAGAGAACAGTTAACCCAGTCTTTATCTCCTGACCCCCCCCACTGAGAGAACAGTTAACCCAGTCTTTATCTCCTGACCCCCCCCCCCCCCACTGAGAGAACAGTTAACCCAGTCTTTATCTCCTGACCCCCCCCCCCACTGAGAGAACAGTTAACCCAGTCTTTATCTCCTGACCCCCCCCACTGAGAGAACAGTTAACCCAGTCTTTATCTCCTGACCCCCCCCCCCACTGAGAGAACAGTTAACCCAGTCTTTATCTCCTGACCCCCCCCCCACTGAGAGAACAGTTAACCCAGTCTTTATCTCCTGACCCCCCCCCCCCACTGAGAGAACAGTTAACCCAGTCTTTATCTCCTGACCCCCCCCCCCCACTGAGAGAACAGTTAACCCAGTCTTTATCTCCTGACCCCCCCCCACTGAGAGAACAGTTAACCCAGTCTTTATCTCCTGACCCCCCCCCCCACTGAGAGAACAGTTAACCCAGTCTTTATCTCCTGACCCCCCCCACTGAGAGAACAGTTAACCCAGTCTTTATCTCCTGACCCCCCCCCCCCACTGAGAGAACAGTTAACCCAGTCTTTATCTCCTGACCCCCCCCACTGAGAGAACAGTTAACCCAGTCTTTATCTCCTGACCCCCCCCCCCCACTGAGAGAACAGTTAACCCAGTCTTTATCTCCTGACCCCCCCCCCCCCACTGAGAGAACAGTTAACCCAGTCTTTATCTCCTGACCCCCCCCCCCCACTGAGAGAACAGTTAACCCAGTCTTTATCTCCTGACCCCCCCCTCCCCCACTGAGAGAACAGTTAACCCAGTCTTTATCTCCTGACCCCCCCCCCCACTGAGAGAACAGTTAACCCAGTCCTTATCTCCTGACCCCCCCCCCCCACTGAGAGAACAGTTAACTCAGTCTTTATCTCCTGACCCCCCCCCCACTGAGAGAACAGTTAACCCAGTCTTTATCTCCTGACCCCCCCCCCCCACTGAGAGAACAGTTAACTCAGCCTTTATCTCCTGACCCCCCCCCCCCCACTGAGAGAACAGTTAACCCAGTCTTTATCTCCTGACCCCCCCCCCCCACTGAGAGAACAGTTAACCCAGTCTTTATCTCCTGACCCCCCCACTGAGAGAACAGTTAACCCAGTCTTTATCTCCTGACCCCCCCACTGAGAGAACAGTTAACCCAGTCTTTATCTCCTGACCCCCCCCCCCCCACTGAGAGAACAGTTAACTCAGTCCTTATCTCCTGACCCCCCCCCCACTGAGAGAACAGTTAACTCAGTCTTTATCTCCTGACCCCCCCCCCCCACTGAGAGAACAGTTAACCCAGTCTTTATCTCCTGACCCCCCCCCCCACTGAGAGAACAGTTAACTCAGCCTTTATCTCCTGACCCCCCCCCCACTGAGAGAACAGTTAACTCAGTCTTTATCTCCTGACCCCCCCCCCCCCCACTGAGAGAACAGTTAACTCAGCCTTTATCTCCTGACCCCCCCCACTGAGAGAACAGTTAACCCTGTCTTTATCTCCTGACCCCCCCCCCCCCACTGAGAGAACAGTTAACCCAGTCTTTATCTCCTGACCCCCCCCCCCCCCCCACTGAGAGAACAGTTAACCCAGTCTTTATCTCCTGACCCCCCCCCACTGAGAGAACAGTTAACTCAGCCTTTATCTCCTGACCCCCCCCCCCCCCCACTGAGAGAACAGTTAACCCAGTCTTTATCTCCTGACCCCCCCCCCCACTGAGATAACAGTTAACCCAGTCTTTATCTCCTGACCCCCCCCCCCCCACTGAGAGAACAGTTAACCCAGTCTTTATCTCCTGACCCCCCCCTCCCCCACTGAGAGAACAGTTAACCCAGTCTTTATCTACTGACCCCCCCCCCCCACTGAGAGAACAGTTAACCCAGTCCTTATCTCCTGACCCCCCCCCCCACTGAGAGAACAGTTAACTCAGTCTTTATCTCCTGACCCCCCCCCCCCCACTGAGAGAACAGTTAACTCAGTCTTTATCTCCTGACCCCCCCCCCCCACTGAGAGAACAGTTAACTCAGCCTTTATCTCCTGACCCCCCCCCCCCCACTGAGAGAACAGTTAACCCAGTCTTTATCTCCTGACCCCCCCCCCCCCACTGAGAGAACAGTTAACCCAGTCTTTATCTCCTGACCCCCCCCACTGAGAGAACAGTTAACCCAGTCTTTATCTCCTGACCCCCCCCCCCTCACTGAGAGAACAGTTAGCCCAGTCTTTATCTCCTGACCCCTCCCCCCCCACTGAGAGAACAGTTAACCCAGTCTTTATCTCCTGACCCCCCCCCCCACTGAGAGAACAGTTAACCCAGTCTTTATCTCCTGACCCCCCCCCCACTGAGAGAACAGTTAACTCAGTCTTTATCTCCTGACCCCCCCCCCCACTGAGAGAACAGTTAACCCAGTCTTTATCTCCTGACCCCCCCCCCCCACTGAGAGAACAGTTAACTCAGCCTTTATCTCCTGACCCCCCCCCACTGAGAGAACAGTTAACCCAGTCTTTATCTCCTGACCCCCCCCCCCCCCACTGAGAGAACAGTTAACCCAGTCTTTATCTCCTGACCCCCCCCCCACTGAGAGAACAGTTAACCCAGTCTTTATCTCCTGACCCCCCCCCCCACTGAGAGAACAGTTAACCCAGTCTTTATCTCCTGACCCCCCCCCCCCCACTGAGAGAACAGTTAACCCAGTCTTTATCTCCTGACCCCCCCCCCACTGAGAGAACAGTTAACTCAGTCTTTATCTCCTGACCCCCCCCCACTGAGAGAACAGTTAACCCAGTCTTTATCTCCTGACCCCCCCCCCCACTGAGAGAACAGTTAACCCAGTCTTTATCTCCTGACCCCCCCACTGAGAGAACAGTTAACCCAGTCTTTATCTCCTGACCCCCCCCCCCCCACTGAGAGAACAGTTAACCCAGTCTTTATCTCCTGACCCCCCCCCACTGAGAGAACAGTTAACCCAGTCTTTATCTCCTGACCCCCCCCCCCCACTGAGAGAACAGTTAACCCAGTCTTTATCTCCTGACCCCCCCCCCACTGAGAGAACAGTTAACTCAGTCTTTATCTCCTGACCCCCCCCCCCCCACTGAGAGAACAGTTAACCCAGTCTTTATCTCCTGACCCCCCCCCCACTGAGAGAACAGTTAACCCAGTCTTTATCTCCTGACCCCCCCCCCACTGAGAGAACAGTTAACCCAGTCTTTATCTCCTGACCCCCCCCCCACTGAGAGAACAGTTAACCCAGTCTTTATCTCCTGACCCCCCCCCCCCCACTGAGAGAACAGTTAACCCAGTCTTTATCTCCTGACCCCCCCCCCCCCCACTGAGAGAACAGTTAACCCAGTCTTTATCTCCTGACCCCCCCCCCCCCCACTGAGAGAACAGTTAACCCAGTCTTTATCTCCTGACCCCCCCCCCCCCCACTGAGAGAACAGTTAACCCAGTCTTTATCTCCTGACCCCCCCCCCCACTGAGAGAACAGTTAACCCAGTCTTTATCTCCTGACCCCCCCCCCCCACTGAGAGAACAGTTAACCCAGTCTTTATCTCCTGACCCCCCCCCCCCCACTGAGAGAACTGGATCCCTCGTCCTAAATGTTATTTAGTGCAGCGAATGCATTTGAACACCAGGTCAAATTATATTTAATATAGATATATATTTTTTTATACACAAAGCTGTATGAAGGTCACCACATGTACTGTGGTCTGATGTTTAATTAAATATGCTGGCACTTCCATTCCTCTGTCTCAATGACAAAAAGCCACTTTTTTTTTTCTAAATCGAAGAGCAAAAATTGTCTGCGTCGCTCCCTCACAAAGGAGTTTTTGGAATCAGCACAATGCAGAACGGCGGAGTCTCTGCGGAGTTAACATTCTGCCTCCTATCGACTGGCCACTGACTGGCCAATGCCCTTCTCCCTGACACTGGACGTCCACTCACAAGAAAATCCAACTTCAGCAGTGTAATTAGCAGACAGATCTTTAGTTGGCAAAGACGAAGTTTGAGTGAACCTTCTTCCAGTGAGAGCAGGGGGGAAAGGGGGGGGGGGGACACACAGTAGCCACCATATGTTCAGGGTGACCCTCGTTATTCTCAATGAGAGAGAGCAGTCATCCATGGAATGGTCGGTGCTGATAACAGCCCGTAGCACCTTCTCTGGGACGGAGCAGCCCTCTGGTGGGAGGCGTTGGGGTCGCTGGGTCCTGGACGCTGAACACGAGGAGTCAGCGGGAGCGGAGGGGAGGGCCCTCAGCCTCCTCGCAGGATGTCGCATCACGACGGATGTCTTGATGGAGAATAACGGGGGTCACATTGAGACTATGATGTAAAGGCATAACCTTATGCCTTACTAGTTAATGATATTAGGAATCTGGCAGAGCAATTCGTCTTTTCCAATGGGATGTATAACAAGAACAATATTTGGCCAGGGGAACTCATACCCGGGCCTCTTTAGGTTCCTCGTCTAGTGAGTTAGCGTGATGCTGACGCTGATCTGGAAGGTGACCGCTCAAGGCAAGGAGAGAGAGTTAGGAGTCTGGACGGGAGTGAAAGAGATGGGAGAGTCTTATTATAGACCATGGTAGAAGCTGAGCGACCAGACCATATTAGAATAATGTCTTTCATTATCAACAACATTCATATATATACAAGTTATTTCAAAGCTGTTGGCCATCATGTACAATTCATGAACAATAAATACATTTCTTTAATTAAATTGGAAAGCATTTCAATAGTTTTAGGTCGTTATCAAAACGGTGTGGACTATAACGTCTTCTTGGCTTTAAATTAGTTACTATCTCCAGACGTCTTGGCTTTAAATTAGTTACTATCTCCAGACGTCTTGGCTTTAAATTAGTTACTATCTCCAGAAGTCTTGGCTTTAAATTAGTTACTATCTCCAGAAGTCTTTAAATTAGTTACTATCTCCAGAAGTCTTGGCTTTAAATTAGTTACTATCTCCAGACGTCTTGGCTTTAAATTAGTTACTATCTCCAGAAGTCTTTAAATTAGTTACTATCTCCAGACGTCTTGGCTTTAAATTAGTTACTATCTCCAGACGTCTTGGCTTTAAATTAGTTACTATCTTCAGAAGTCTTGGCTTTAAATTAGTTACTATCTCCAGACGTCTTGGCTTTAAATTAGTTACTATCTCCAGACGTCTTGGCTTTAAATTAGTTACTATCTCCAGAAGTCTTGGCTTTAAATTAGTTACTATCTCCAGACGTCTTGGCTTTAAATTAGTTACTATATTGGAGGGTTGTTCATGACGTCAGTAGTATTCAGAGTGTATTTAATGGAGGGTTGTTCATATTACAGGCCGCACTACCACCTTAACACTGTGATATTACAGGCCTCCCCACCACCACCTATAACACTGTGATATTACAGGCCTCCCCACCACCACCTATAACACTGTGATATTACAGGCCTCCCCACCACCACCTATAACACTGTGATATTACAGGCCTCCCCATAGCTGTACAGTACAGGACGGTCTGTAAATGTAAACTGCCAGGACAGAGCTGTACAGTACAGGACGGTCTGTAAATGTAAACTGTCAGGACAGAGTCATACAGTACAGGACGGTCTGTAAATGTAAACTGCCAGGACAGAGCTGTACAGTACAGGACGGTCTGTAAATGTAAACTGCCAGGACAGAGCTGTACAGTACAGGACGGTCTGTAAATGTAAACTGCCAGGACAGAGCTGTACAGTACAGGACGGTCTGTAAATGTAAACTGTCAGGACAGAGTCATACAGTACAGGACGGTCTGTAAATGAAAACTGCCAGGACAGAGCTCATACAGTACAGGACGGTCTGTAAATGAAAACTGCCAGGACAGAGCTGTACAGTACAGGACGGTCTGTAAATGTAAACTGCCAGGACAGAGCTGTACAGTACAGGACGGTCTGTAAATGTAAACTGCCAGGACAGAGCTCGTACAGTACAGGACGGTCTGTAAATGTAAACTGTCAGGACAGAGCTGTACAGTACAGGACGGTCTGTAAATGTAAACTGTCAGGACAGAGTCATACAGTACAGGACGGTCTGTAAATGAAAACTGCCAGGACAGAGTCATACAGTACAGGACGGTCTGTAAATGTAAACTGTTTTCTGTCTTCCTGCCACCGGGTTGACCTGAGCGTTGCCAGGTGAAGCTCCAAAGCTCACACTATATATCAACCTATTTCACCGTGTATCACTGTGTCTCACGCTAGATTACACAGCAGAGAATTAGAAAGGTATCTCCCTGACTGAGCCCCCTCTCCTCCTAGAAATACCTCGGAGGACCGTAATCTAAAAAAAACACAACGAGACGGTACACACGTTTTCAGGCATTGATCAAGGGGACTACTACCAGTTCATGCCTTTGACCTACAGGGCATTTGATCCTATGACACGAGCTTTATTTCTCTAACGCTACGGCTTGATATTCCAGCACTTAATTTAAGAGCGCAGTTAAATCACAGAAGCCATAATATGTCAAGTGATCCCTGTGCTTTGTAGTTAGGGAGTTAGGGAGGGGAAAAACAGTAAGTCATGAAAAAAAAAAAAAAAGCTATGATTGCTTTTCTGTCCCTCCAAATGACAGTTATCACCTGAATGACCTGCTTGGGGCCGAGGCCCATCTCGAAATGACACGCTAAGGCATAACGTCATCTAACAGGGTAGTTACAAAAATCAATACAAACCCCATTTCAAAAAGATACTCAGTGTGTGTGAGAGAGGGACCCGCCCTAACGTTCTTTATTGAATAGGCCTGGGGGCTGGAAAACAAAACTTTGTGACATTCATGTGATCTCTCTCCCCTCCCCTACCCCCAAACACAGGAATCTGGGGCCTAGGCAGTGATTCCATTCTCAGTGTGTTCCTTAATTAACGTACAGCTCACTCTAGGCCTTTCACTGCACGGCTACTAACAGCGGTGTAAAGGACTTCAGTAGTTCGTTTTTAGGGGGGGGGGGGGGGGTTATCTGTAATGGGGCGACGTAAGGATTGGGCCAAGGTGCAGCTGGGCGACGTAAGGATTGGGCCAAAGTGCAGCGGGGCGTCGTAAGGACTGGACCAAGGTGCAGCGGGGCGTCGTAAGGATTGGACCAAGGTGCAGCGGGGCGTCGTAAGGATTGGACCAAGGTGCAGCGGGGCGTCGTAAGGATTGGACCAAGGTGCAGCGGGGCGTCGTAAGGTTTGGACCAAGGTGCAGCGGGGCGTCGTAAGGATTGGACCAAGGTGCAGCGGGGCGTCGTAAGGATTGGACCAAGGTGCAGCGGGGCGTCGTAAGGATTGGACCAAGGTGCAGCGGGGCGTCGTAAGGTTTGGACCAAGGTGCAGCGGGGCGTCGTAAGGATTGGACCAAGGTGCAGCGGGGCGTCGTAAGGATTGGACCAAGGTGCAGCGGGGCGTCGTAAGGATTGGACCAAGGTGCAGCGGGGCGTCGTAAGGATTGGACCAAGGTGCAGCGGGGCGTCGTAAGGATTGGACCAAGGTGCAGCGGGGCGTCGTAAGGATTGGACCAAGGTGCAGCGGGGCGTCGTAAGGATTGGACCAAGGTGCAGCGGGGCGTCGTAAGGATTGGACCAAGGTGCAGCGGGGCGTCGTAAGGATTGGACCAAGGTGCAGCGGGGCGTCGTAAGGATTGGACCAAGGTGCAGCGGGGCGTCGTAAGGATTGGACCAAGGTGCAGCGGGGCGTCGTAAGGATTGGACCAAGGTGCAGCGGGGCGTCGTAAGGATTGGACCAAGGTGCAGCGGGGCGTCGTAAGGATTGGACCAAGGTGCAGCGGGGCGTCGTAAGGATTGGACCAAGGTGCAGCGGGGCGTCGTAAGGATTGGACCAAGGTGCAGCGGGGCGTCGTAAGGATTGGACCAAGGTGCAGCGGGGCGTCGTAAGGATTGGACCAAGGTGCAGCGGGGCGTCGTAAGGATTGGACCAAGGTGCAGCGGGGCGTCGTAAGGATTGGACCAAGGTGCAGCGGGGCGTCGTAAGGATTGGACCAAGGTGCAGCGGGGCGTCGTAAGGATTGGACCAAGGTGCAGCGGGGCGTCGTAAGGATTGGACCAAGGTGCAGCGGGGCGTCGTAAGGATTGGACCAAGGTGCAGCGGGGCGTCGTAAGGATTGGACCAAGGTGCAGCGGGGCGTCGTAAGGATTGGACCAAGGTGCAGCGGGGCGTCGTAAGGATTGGACCAAGGTGCAGCTGGGCGTCGTAAGGATTGGACCAAGGTGCAGCGGGGCGTCGTAAGGACTGGACCAAGGTGCAGCGGGGCGTCGTAAGGATTGGACCAAGGTGCAGCGGGGCGTCGTAAGGATTGGACCAAGGTGCAGCGGGAACGTGTATACTGTCACAGTTTTCTGGAAAGGACCAAAACGCAGCGGGTTGTAAACTCATCTTCTTTTAACAGGAGAAAGAAGGAAAACCAAACAAACACGTATACAAAAATCACAAAAAATGATGAACGATGAAATACAGTCTTGTCAGGCATAGACACGCTAAACAAGAAACAACCTCCGACAAATCACAAACACACCCTAATATATAGGACTCTCAATCAAAGTGTAACGATCGTCGTCGGGTGATGAGGAAGCGGACCAAAACGCAGCTGGGAGCGAACACATGTTTATTCTTTACACTGAAATAAACACGTCCACAAAACCAAGACAAGGCCGATACGTTAACTGCTCAAACACAAAGAGGCAACACCCCACAAACAGCGTGGGGGAAAGAGGAACTTAAATGTGATCCCAATCAGAGACAACTAGCGACAGCTGTCTCTGATTGGGAATCGACAGAACCCAACATAGAGATAAACCACATAGAGCTAACACAAGGCTATAACGCAAACATAGAAAACAAACCAAGGAAAAATACCCAACATGACACACCCTGACCCAAAATACCCGAGTTCACCTGGTCAGGGCGTGATACAAAGGCAACTAGACAACCCCTGCTCCAATTGAGAGTCCACACCCCAATTAACTAAACATAGAAACAGACTAACTAGAAAGAACATAGAAATAGACTAACATAGAGCAGTGACACAAAAACCCAGAAATAATAAATCAAACACCCTACTACATAAACCATCACCCCGAAACACATAAACAAAATACCCTCTGCCACGTCCTGACCAAACTACAATAGCAAATAATCTTATTACTGGTCAGGACGTGACAATAGTCATCTTCTTTATTAAATCAAAAGAAGGAAAAAACTAACAAATCACGTGTACAAAAACAACGAACGACACTAAACAGTCCTGTCAGGTGCACAGACACAAAACAGGAAACAACTACCCACAAACCCCCATAGCACATACACCCCGTACACATAGGACCTTCAATCAGAGGCAACGAGTAACAGCTTCCTCCAACTGAAGGTCAATCAACAAACCCTAAACATAGAAGTAGAAAACTAGACTGAACATAGAAAAACACTAACATAGAACATAGACCAAAAACCCCGGAAGACTCTAAACAAACACCCCTCTTACATAATACCATAGCCCAACAAACCCCAAACCACATAAAACAAACACCCTCTGCCACGTCCTGACCAAATTAGAATAACAAATAACCCCTTTACTGGTCAGGACGTGGCAGTATCAATACTTTACTATTTATATTTTTGACAACTTTTACTTCACTACATTTCTAAATAAAATAATGTACTTTTTACTCCATACATTTTCCCTGACACCCAAAAGTACTCGTTACATTTTGAATGTTTAGCAGGACATGAAAATGGTCCAATTCACACACTTATCAAGAGAATGTCCCTGGTCATCCCTACTGCCTCTGATCTGGAGGACTCACTAAACAGAGAACGTCCCTGGTCATCCCTACTGCCTCTGATCTGGAGGACTCACTAAACAGAGAACATCCCTGGTCATCCCTACTGCCTCTGATCTGGAGGACTCACTAAACAGAGAACATCCCTGGTCATCTCCACTGCCTCTGATCTGGAGGACTCACTAAACAGAGAACATCCCTGGTCATCTCTACTGCCTCTGATCTGGAGGACTCACTAAACAGAGAACATCCCTGGTCATCCCTACTGCCTCTGATCTGGAGGACTCACTAAACAGAGAACATCCCTGGTCATCCCTACTGCCTCTGATCTGGAGGACTCACTAAACAGAGAACATCCCTGGTCATCTCCACTGCCTCTGATCTGGAGGACTCACTAAACAGAGAACATCCCAGGTCATCCCTACCGCCTCTGATCTGGAGGACTCACTAAACAGAGAACATCCCTGGTCATCCCTGCTGCCTCTGATCTGGAGGACTCACTAAACAGAGAACATCCCAGGTCATCCCTACCGCCTCTGATCTGGAGGACTCACTAAACAGAGAACATCCCTGGTCATCCCTGCTGCCTCTGATCTGGAGGACTCACTAAACAGAGAACATCCCTGGTCATCCCTACTGCCTCTGATCTGGAGGACTCACTAAACAGAGAACATCCCTGGTCGTCCCTCCAGTGTGACCCTGGCTAAATTATTTAACAAGAAAATGGTGCCGTCTGGTTTGCTTAATACAAGGAATTTGAAATGATTTATACTTTTACTTTTGATGCTTAAGATTACTTTAGCAATTACATTTACTTTTGATACGTGTATATTTAAAACTAACTACATTTTGACTTTAACTCAAGTAGTATTTTAATTTATTCATCCTTTATTTATTTTACTGGGTGACTTTCACTTTTACTTGAGTCATTTTCTATTAAGGTATCTTTACTTTTACTCAAGTATGACAACTGGGTAGTTTTTCCACCACTGGCTACAACGGCTTCATTCTAAACCCTCCTCATTGTGACAGCCTTATTAACTAAACTACATACTGGCTACAAACAGAATGACTGTCTTCAGCTCGTCTTCGCCGGATCAATAGCAACTCCTCTGACATTCACACTGAAACACATGTACACCAGCAGGCCCAGCCGTAACAACTAGCTTGTCTAGTTCAACTGGCAAAATCATATCTATACATTACAGTAGTGTTGATTTGTTGTCAATACACAATCAGGGGGAAAGAGTGTCTGATGTAGTGAGGACAAAGAGACTTAAGGAGTGGATACCAAATGAAAACGGGGCCTGAAACACAACAATCTGCTGAGCCTGTCAGCCGGGCCTGATGGGAACACTGAGATGTTCCCGGGTCGGATTTATAGACAGTAACATGATATACAGCTGAATTACAGACAGTAACATGATATACAGCTGATTTACAGACAGTAACATGTTATACAGCTGAATTACAGACAGTAACATGATATACAGCTGAATTACAGACAGTAACATGTTATACAGCTGATTTACAGACAGTAACATGTTATAGATGTGATTTATAGACAGTAACATGTTATAGATGTGATTTATAGACAGTAACATGATATACAGCTGAATTACAGACAGTAACATGTTATACAGCTGATTTACAGACAGTAACATGATATACAGCTGAATTACAGACAGTAACATGATATACAGCTGAATTACAGACAGTAACATGATATACAGCTGAATTACAGACAGTAACATGTTATACAGCTGAATTACAGACAGTAACATGATATACAGCTGAATTACAGACAGTAACATGATATACAGCTGAATTACAGACAGTAACATGATATACAGCTGAATTACAGACAGTAACATGTTATACAGCTGATTTACAGACAGTAACATGTTATAGATGTGATTCATAGACAGTAACATGATATACAGCTGAATTACAGACAGTAACATGTTATACAGCTGATTTACAGACAGTAACATGTTATACAGCTGATTTACAGACAGTAACATGTTATACAGCTGATTTACAGACAGTAACATGTTATACAGCTAATTTATAGCAGTAACATGTTATAGATGTGATTTATAGGCAGTAACATGTTATAGATGTGATTTATAGACAGTAACATGTTATAGATGTGATTTATAGACAGTAACATGTTATAGATGTGATTTATAGACAGTAACATGTTATAGATGTGATGTATAGACAGTAACGATGGGATTATAGCAGCTGTGATGTGTATAGACAGTAACATGTTATAGATGTGATTTATAGACAGTAACATGTTATAGATGTGATGTATAGACAGTAACATGTTATACAGCTGATTTATAGACAGTAACATGTTATAGATGTGATTTATAGGCAGTAACATGTTATAGATGTGATTTATAGACAGTAACATGTTATAGATGTGATTTATAGACAGTAACATGTTATAGATGTGATTTATAGACAGTAACATGTTATAGATGTGATTTATAGACAGTAACATGTTATAGATGTGATTTATAGACAGTAACATGATATACAGCTGATTTATAGACAGTAACATGATATACAGCTGATTTATAGACAGTAACATGTTATAGATGTGATTTATAGACAGTAACATGTTATAGATGTGATTTATAGACAGTAACATGTTATAGATGTGATTTATAGACAGTAACATGTTATAGATGTGATTTATAGACAGAAACATGTTATAGATGTGATTTATAGACAGAAACATGTTATAGATGTGATTTATAGACAGTAACATGTTATAGATGTGATTTATAGACAGTAACATGTTATAGATGTGATTTATAGGCAGTAACATGTTAAACAGCTGATTTATAGACAGTAACATGTTATAGATGTGATTTATAGGCAGTAACATGTTATAGATGTGATTTACAGACAGTAACATGTTATAGATGTGATTTATAGACAGTAACATGTTATAGATGTGATTTATAGACAGTAACATGTTATACAGCTGATTTATAGACAGTAACATGTTATACATCTGGAATCTAAAAGGGTTCTATCTGGAATCAAAAAGGGTTCTATCTGGAATCAAAAAGGGTTCTATCTGGAATCAAAAAGGGTTCTATCTGGAATCAAAAAGGGTTCTATCTGGAATCAAAAAGGGTTCTATCTGGAATCAAAAAGGGTTCTATCCGGAATCAAAAAGGGTTCTATCTGGAATCAAAAAGGGTTCTATCTGGAATCAAAAAGGGTTCTATCCGGAATCAAAAAGGGTTCTATCTGGAATCAAAAAGGGTTCTATCTGGAATCAAAAAGGGTTCTATCTGGAATCAAAAAGGGTTCTATCTGGAATCAAAAAGGGTTCTATCTGGAATCAAAAAGGGTTCTATCCGGAATCAAAAAGGGTTCTATCTGGAATCAAAAAGGGTTCTGCTATGGCGACAGCTGAAGAACTCTTTTAGACCCTTTTATCTAAGACCGTATAACTCATTATATAATATCTCTGTTATCTAAGACTGTATAACTCATTATATAATATCTCTGTTATCTAAGACTGTA